>NC_060962.1:4064231-4099231 GCF_910589235.1 Vespa crabro
ATATACCAGCCATTTTATAATATGAAGTAATTCGTTGAATTTCAGTTCACTTCGAATGACGTCGAATCGATTTTGAAATGTCACACATTCATATTTTACTTCCATCGTGAATTCCAACGAATTTTAATTAATAGTAAAACACGAGATTTGAAAAAGAACGGTGGGGAGGGAAAGAAAATAGGAAAAAAAAAGAAGAAGAAAAAAGGGGGAAAGAAAAAAACTGAAAGAAAAAAGAAGAAGACGTTTGTCCATACGAAAGGTCGTCTCTGGACTTTTAGAGAAAACTTGTTTGTGCCAATTGATAAAACGCAAGCTGTCCACCGGGAAATCTCTTTGTTAGTTCTCCGTTCTTCGTTTTTCTGTTTTCCTTCTTTTTTTCTTTTTTTTTCTTTTCTTTTTTTTTTGTTTTTCTTTCTTCCTCTCTCTCCCTTTTGATTTGTAATCGTGTAAACAATGCACCTACAGCTTTTTTCTTCTTAGCGAACGAGACTGTTGTTTTAATTTCAACGAATGATAAGACGAATGTCGTTTTAATTGCAATACTGAATGTTTAAGAAAAGATAAGATCTAGATCACCGGAAACAGATTAATTTCTTATTATTCATTCGATCTCCTTCATTCTTTTTCCTTATCACGAAACGTCTTATTTTTTTTTTTACTGAAAAATCTTTAATCCAGTTTCTTAGTACTTTTACTTATGATATATTTCTTATTGAAATATATATATATATATATATATATATATATGTATATATGTATATATATATATATGTATATATATATATATATATATATATATATATTCGGATAAGGAAAGAGTATATACATATGAAATATTAGTATTTCAAATAAATACATAATCGCCGTACATACGTGCGTATTAATGCTAATGATTATTGGAAGATAAGAGAATAGTTCGATCTAATTTATTTTTAAAATGTAAACATCATAATAGATAATAGATAAATAGATAAAAATAGTTTATAATACTTTTACACTAAATATTAATACATTCCTTTGACTTTTCTACCTTTGACATATTAAGAACTCTTAACTTTTCTACGCTTACTATCAGAATTAATTGAATTTCTTTCAATCACGAACAATGCCCTATTACATTATCTCGCCCACGTATTTATTTGTGACACATCCGTTCATTTATTTATCGGATCATTTCATTTGATTTTATATACACGTCTTTTTCATTCGTTCAAATAAAAGAAGGAGAAGAAGAAGAAAAAAAGAAAAAAAAGAAAAAGAAATCATAAGAAAAGAATTACACTTCATTATTTTTTCTCATTCTGCGATCAGTGTAATATTTATAATGCTCGAGACCGAATTAAAAAAAAAATGAAAGAGAAAGTATTTTACATTAGAATGTTATTCGTTAAATTGTATATAAAAAGAAAAATATATATATATATATTTATATAATTAATGTAATTATTATATCCGCAAACATATCAAAGTATATATAATGTTATTACGTGTATATTGTATATAGTAGATCCATAATACTTTGAAAATAAACGTCGTAGATTCTAATTAATAATAAAACAAACATACGATTAATCTCTTTATTTCGTGTATACTATTACATGTACCTACTTAAGTTCAAATTAGCCGAAGGCTTTTGAATTTCTACGTAGGTATCAGACATAGAACACGGCGGAACTTTCATGTCCCAGCCTTTGGATTACCTCTGTAACATCGTAATGTGTTTCATAAAGTCGTCTCAAGGCACGTTTATGGAAAACTTCTTGCAGTTCCCTTTTGCCTCTCCTCTTGGTGCACACAAAATTGTTGATTAGCAAATGTACTCATAGTTGGAATACAGGATCTCCTCTTTGGTTAATTTGAAACACTAAATTGCTCCCTCTTTCTCTTTCTCTCTCTCTCTCTCTATCTCTCTCTCTCTCTCTCTCTCTCTCATTCTCTCTCTCTCTCTCCCTCCCTCTTTCTCTTCCTCTTTCTCTTTCTCTTTCTCTTTCTCTTTCTCTTTCTCTTTCTCTGTTTATCTATCTATCTGTCTTTCTCTATCTCTCTTTATGCATCAAACTCAAAACTTCGATAATTTAACGACCTCTATATTTGTTAGACAAGAGAGTTCGTGAAATAACTTCAACGATTTTGAAATAACATACTAAAATAAAAACATTTACCGCATACTTGTATTATGTATAAAACAATTTTCAATTCTACATTTGTTAAGCACATGCAACAGAAAGTTGGAAATCGTAAAATTTCAAATGTAACTTTACTTTTAGTAAATTCCATTAGCTATACTGTAAACGCAAAAATATCGTATGGTCGTTTATTCTTTTCCTTTTTTTTTTTTTTTTTTTAATTAATATACACCTAAATGATTTTAATATTGTTTCATTTTAAAGCGCTCACTCGTAAAAATTTTTAAATTCTTATTTCAATATTATTCAATCGTAAGTTATTCGTCTTTTTTGTTTCGCCAAAAAAATTAATTCCTTTTTAAAGAAATATTATTAAAGGAAGATAAACAACATGTATAGAACTTCGAATGAAAAATCCCTTATTGTTTTAAATCGAGTTTAGATTTTATAATTTGAAATAATAATTTGAAATATTTCAATTGTAAATTTTACATAGTTCCTCTTGTTTCGACGTATCATATATAATTTCGACGAAAGTAATTTTGCTATTTGTTTATTTCTATGGTAGGAGAAATATTCCCACTTTGTTTCTTTCTCTTTCTCTCTCTCTCTCTCTCTCTCTCTCTCTCTCTTTCTTTCTCTCTTTCTCTCTCTCTTTCTCTCTTTATCTCTCTGACATCTTTTATCCAATAGCATGCATATAGACGCGTTCCAATAGTTCATTAAATCGCTTTGTCATTAATTCGTTCGTGTATTTGCATTTTTTATTGCTTTTAAATTATTGATTTCATGTCTATAACAAAACAAGTCCCAAAAAAATTTATTACTTTTCTCCGATTAAATAAATACGATCGCTTACTCTTTCCACACGATTCAATTAACTGTCGCTTATTTATTCCTATCGTCGTGATAATATGCAATTCGATTGTAAATTAAATGGAAATTTATTTTCACTTCGTTTACTGAGATAAAGGAGAACACAGGGTCGCTTGTATTTCATTATTTTTTCCTTTTCCATTTAATTTTCTTTTTCTTTTTTTTTTTTTTTAATTCTTCCAAAATATTCTAATTATTGAAAAATTTTTCAGGAACATAGAAATAAACGAAAGAATGCTTAAAAAATATTTGCAATCGTAATGATCAATATTTCGCTGAAAAAAAAAAAGAAAAAAAAAAGTTATTGTATCGTATTACACGACAAAAAAAAATCAATTATATGAATATTATCGTCATTAAGCATGATCAGTCATGTTTGCTTTAATTTAAAAACAAATCCTTTATAACAATTATTAATATGACAAATAACAACAAGATTAATAATAAATAAATGAAACAAAAGAAATGGTGAGTAATAGAAAATAATACAAAATTGTATTAACTAACGAGCTGAATAGAATTTGAATACGAAGAAAAGACTTCCGAGTGAAATTAACGTTCTTTCTTCGATAAATTCGTAATTCGATACATTATTCCGGGAAATTTTATCAGCTCGTTATCATAAGTAAAGCAATTTGTAAGATTTCCAAGGAAAACTTTCGTGGACGAATAAAGAGTAAATAAAGGCAGAACTAACGGTATGGTCGTGCTATTGTCGTCTCCACAAACGAGAGAAGTCCTTTCGAGTACGAATATTCGATCGACCGAGAAAAAGAAAGACAGAGAGGTAGAGGGACAGAAAAACAGAAAGACAGAGATACAGAGAAACAGAAAGACAGAGAGAGAGAGAGAGAGAGAGAGAGAGAGAGAGAGAGAGAGAGAGAGAGAGAGAGAAAGAAAGAGAGAGAGAGAGAAAGACAATCGATGTACACAATCGTTGAATAACGACTACATGAAAAATAAACGAACTATTGGAATCCATAAATAATTTTCAATGTCGAGATTGAGCAAAGGATTCGTCGTTATCAACAATATAATTTCTATACTTTTCTGTACAGTATATCTTATACATATATACATAATGCCGTATCTAATTTATATATATATAAATATAAATATATATATATATATATATATATAATAATTAAGTGGTTTATTATTAATATATTCTTATACAATACAGATAGTACGATATAAATAGATATATGTATCATAGATAAAAGAAGTATAAATATATATTATTTAATTATTATATTATACATATATATATATATATTTATTTATTTATTTATTTATTTATTTATTTTATATTATATTATATTTATTTAATATAATATGTCGAATAAGATGATACGCTTAATTTAATAGATTTTAGAAAGAATTTTAATATCTTATAAAATATCATCAAGCATATTTATATTGTGAACGTCGTCATTTATCTCGTTTTGCGAAAATTCGAAGATTGATTTTGATTAAAGAAAAAGGCTCGGACGAATTTCTCAAGTATTCTCTCGTTGCTTCAAATTAACCTTTTGACTTTTTCAAATTCATTATATCTCTATTTACAAGTACGTAAAGGAAGACCGCCGAGCAAATTTCTAGAAATTCATACAGTTTGTTCGTATCCGCGGATAAGCGCGTCGGAGGTTTACTTAGTGAGTTAATTGGAAAACCGCGTTGGTGAAGTCCTTTGGAAATTTAACTAAAGGACTCGCTATGAACGCGAAGACCTCTCCGAAAAAGTATTACTTTTTCACCCAATGTGCCTCTCTCTCTCTCTCTCTCTCTCTCTCTCTCTCTCAATCTATTTCTTTCTCACTTTCACTCTTATTTTAGTCAAAGTCATTAACCTCGTTGATAAATTTACTTTGATCTTAGTACCGAACAATTTTGTAAAATGATTTTATTTGAAATCATAATTACCTTGGTTAAGATTTAAAATTAAAACATTTTAAATATCATTTACACACATATATATATACATATATATATATATATATATATATATATATATATATATATGTATATGAGAGAGAGAGAGAGAAGAAATTAATGAACACTAATTTATTAATCGAGAATGAAGATTTTTGCATGAATGCTTATACAGAACGAGCATAAATACACAAATGAAGTTCAAATATGAAATAAAAAATAATCATTATATTTATTTCATTATTTGCACATTTGATAGTTAATATCTTTTACTTTTATTATTTACGAATGAGTAAATCTATTGTACACAGTTAGCTTGAAATCGTTGCAAATAAAAAAAAAAAAAAAAAAATCGCGTTAACGAAATGAGATTATATCGGTAACGATATAACCAACGTCATAGTATTTATAATCGCAATGACACGTTTAGACGCGATGCGACGCGACGATTCGATATCGCGGAAAACGCATTAAATCTTATCAACGCGTTTCACGAACGATCGACCGAATATATGTGACACGATTTTCGCTTTACCCACGAAAAAGAAGCTTCTTCCGCGTGAAAGAGATGCTCAAAGAAGGAAAAGTAGTGGGTAAAGGGAAGAAAAGGGGGAGGTTGCCTGCCATAAACGAGATAATATATTTATGGTACCCGGAGTGAAACATATTGCTGGGGAGGTACATGTATACACATATACATGCGTATACAAGAAAGGTACGAGCACAAAACATGAAAATGCATATGTGTCTATATATATGTGCATACTTTAAATATATACATGCAGACCGTACCATTTGGAATGATGATAAATCATACGGGCCAATAAAAGGCCTTTCAAGTTATATACACCGTTATATATATACACACACATTCATACTTTTGTGTTAATTATAATATTTATTATTAAAAAAGAAAGAGAGAGAGAGAGAGAGAGAGAGAGAGAGAGAGAAAACAAAGTGGACTTTTATTAAAAAGAATTGTTACTGTCATAAAAATTCAAATAGGCATCTGCAACTACCGTGTAATTGTTTTTATCATGATTTATGGGTACTATACCTTAACATATATCTATTGTATTATCCTCTATATTGTTTATTATATTTAAATATTCTTTTATTAGAACTTAAACAAAATAGATATAGATGAAATAGAAATACCATAGATATTTAATAACTAAAGAGATTGGAAGGTCCGATTGCTCCTTAGCAATAAAATTCAACATTACCGATCGATCTCGATATTTGATGCGTTTCTAATCTTGATATCCTCGTCAATGAGATTATATGTGCCACGGACGAAGTAGTTGCCGTACTATTAGTCCCACGGAAATCTCAATGTAATTATCTTTGGGGGCTGCAATCTCGGCCCTCGTAATCGCTTTCTCGAAGGTCGTCGTTCCTTCCAATACTGATACTACTATCTCTAGATCGATCCTCAAATATTAGCAATCCTCATATTAGATTACGAGATATTACTGATAAATCGAGACGTTTTTATGATAAAGTTATTAATAAATGTTTCTAATCATATCATATATATATATATACGGTTTAATTTCTACTAATAATCATAATAATCATTGTATAAAAATGATTATAAAGATTGACTAAGTACGTTAAATGTGAATTTTTCATTAATCGACAATGATCTAAGATGTATTAATATCGATCAATATAAATAATAATTTAACTTACAAGATAGATAATTTAAATTTCATCAGAATCGATGAAGAGTAATATAGATAATAAAAGAAGTAACCTAACGTGATATAACACGTTCATTAAGGACACTATATCCGTTCTAAAATCATTGACTCGTAAGTTTTCCCGTTTTATCGAGAAAAAATGATAGTCGATGCGAATGAAAATTAACACACATTGATTATTACCGTTTTACGATAATGCTATTGGTCCATGATACCTTCGGGATATTTACTTATAGTTGGGCTATGACCACAATGTTCTGCAAAATTAAATCTCTATGGAATCGTATTTTAAATAATGTTCCGAAACGAACAATTCACCAACTGCCTTCACCATTCTCCTAGGTAAGATAATAATTTTGAATAAGAGTACATTTCACCTTAATTATACTAGCTTTATATCGTTCCAAAATAAATACTGTAAATTCTTTTTAAAGAAAAATAGTAGAACGTTTATTATGTTCTCCGTTGACCAATGAATTTTTTAATAGTTTTGTTTTTCCCTCTTTTTTATATTTTTCTTTTTTTTTCCATTAACGTTAACTCCGATCGCTTAATACCAAACGAGAATTTCTTGAATGTTTCGTTATTAAAAAAATAAAAGTTGACTTTCGGAAGAAAATAATAGAATCCATAGCTACGTATCCCCTATTACACAGAAGAAAAATTATTCGAAAACAATTTACACAATAACTATTTGATACATGTTACATAATATATGTATATATATGTATGTATGTCTGTGTGTATATGTGTGTCGCATAATTTAGGATCTTCTTTTTTTTTAATTTTTCTAATTTTTATATAACGTAAAATTTTTCAGTGAGTTCTCTTTAAGAAATTATTGTATGTTTTATGCACAAAAAAAAATGATCCCGAGTTTAAGATTTAAATGTATTGAAATATTTAAATAAAATAATTTTTTATTTAACGCGTGTTGCGAGCCATGCGATGTAATATTTTTTTTCAAAGAAAATAAAAGATTTAAAAAAATGCCAAAAAGCCATTTTCTTCGTTTAAATCTTCATTTTATTTATTTTTTTTCTTTTTCCTTTTTATTGAGACTTTTCCCATCAAAATCGGTCAAGAGTTACGGCTGGATTCATTGCTGACGTAAACCATTATAAAACTGATGGTGATAAACAGCATTAAACAAACGCGTTAAACACCGCACGTATATTCCTTATCATTTTAAATAATTTTATGAGATGACTATAAACAATAATTATTGTTTGTAGATAATTTCAATCATAAATAATATGCTATATATATATATATATATATATATATATATATATATATATATATATATGAATAACGCACTAATTCTAAAAAATATTTCTAACGGTAGATCATAACGTAGATAAATTACTTCAATTTGCTTTTGACCCTGAATAAAATAAAAATCTTTCCAAGTTTGTTTCCTGGATCTTCCAAGATACAATACGTAATAGAAAGCTTGGAAAGTATAGTATAACGAAACCTCGAAAGTTATCGATACACTGGATTACCATTTAGTAATAGAAAACTTCGGAATTCGCGTCTGTTTTTAACATATTCTCAAAAAGTCCTATAAGATCTTGTTCGGCGAATTTATTTAGAAAAAACTCACTTACAAAAGTTCAATATTTCGAGACGTCGATCGTAAATCTGTTCAACTAGAAAATTTCGTTTAAAGTACCGATAAGTGCTTAGTTCGACAAAATAAAAGTTTTATCTACTATCTGAACACGTTGCATTATTTAATAATAATAATATACGTATATATTTCAAAAGATTTTTCTTTCTACGCTATTACATAAATATATCATTCTTATTCCTTTATCTTTAAGCACATTGATTTTAATTAACTCTAAGAATATAAATAGTAAAAGAAAGTAAATAAAGAAAAAAAAAACAATAATGATCGAGACTAATCATGGTACTTATTTAGTAATTAAAAGAAATCTACAACAAATGATATATTGGAAAAATAAATTGAATATTATATAATACCTATATTTTTATATTATATATATATATATGCACATATTATAATCTGGGTTTATTATGAAATTGACGATCTAGGACATAGAAAAAAAAGAAATATATATATACAAAGTATTTGTGTAGCTATTCCATATCGGATAGTATCTTCCCATTGATCAAATCAAAACAAATAAATTAAAATATAAAAAAGAAAAAAGAAAAAAGAAATAAACGGCAAAAGAAATTTAGCAGCTGTCTCGAGTGTGAATGAAGAAAAGCGTAAGCTCGAGAAAGGTCAGCTGCGTGGTACGTTAAGCGATTTACCAAAATTGCTCCAAGTTTCAAAGTGAATTACGGGAAAGCCTGGCTTTCCGAATAGTTTAGGTACATTTCCTCGAACGATGGCGGCAGTCAAGCGAGGAAGAACTTACCGTCTGGAAACGTTTGCTTAGGAATATCTCCAGCTGAAGTCCGTGAACTGTCGAGAAGAGAAAATCTGTTTCGATTCTTTCGGTTTCGAACCTTGTCTTCTTCTTTCAACAAATTTGTATCTATGAACTTTTCTTTATATATATATATATATATATATATATATATATATATATATATATATATATATATATGTATATATATATATATATAGAATTCTGTGATGCCCATATTTAATATACAAAGTGCCTGTAATAAAACGAAATGTTGTTAATAAAAAAGAAAGTAAACAAATCAGAAGATTCAATTATGAATACTCTTATTATAAGATAAAAAAAAATTAAAAAGTGAACGCAACTCGTTCACTTTTATTTATTTTGAAAAAATAAAATTCAAATCATAATTATTAAGAATTTTTCTGATATATATTCTGTTCATTATTATCAATGGTAAATGTTATTATATAAAAGTAATGTTGTAATAAAAGAAATATTAAGAATCTTTAAAAGCGTGAATAAGAATTATTGGAATAATAAAGATTTCCACTGTGTATACTTAGTTATATATAAAGCTATCTATATCTGATTATTGTTGAAACTTTTTTTACGATTGCCTGATATATTACGATTCCCAAGTATTTTTTTCTTCTTTTTCTCTTTTTCCTTTTTTAACTACGATTCTTACTTACTTTGTTCTCTCCTAATTCATGTTCCATGCATCTCTTGAACGTGAAATTTTTTTATTACCTTTTATAACAAGAAAACACTTTTAAGACTAACACCCTCTGCCATTTTATCTCTCAGCCTTTATATTCTTCCTGATAGTAATAAAAAGAAAGAATATAAATAACCTTTCTGAAATCCGAACAATCTCTAAGTACTTCTCGAAAAATTTATGAATTCATAATGACTATGTCTATAATTGGAAGAAAAAATTAATCACTTATCTTTACTGATTAATCTTGTTAATTGTGTTTGATATGTATACTTGTCATAAAGAAAAACCATTGCCATATAAATTAAAATTTTAAGTGAAAAATAAGAAAAAAAAATTATTCGTAAATTTAAGTCATTTAAAAATATTTTGAATTATCAATCAAATATTTTTAGTTTTATATTTAATATATATATACACATATTTATCAGTAAGGATAATAAACGATTATTTATGAATGAATTAAGAATATAATTTTTAAGAGATTTAGAAATTTGTAAAACCACAAGACGTCAATCCGTCCGATAATTTTTATCTGCAGAAATGTAAAACTGACTTGTAGTCGTGACCAAAGTCGTACTGAACGATACACCATACCCCCGGTAAGCTCTTAATCTCGTTATCCCATTACCGCATAATGTTCGCCAGCACATTATGTAGCTATCGTTAACTATGCTGGTAACCTTTTAATCGACGAAAACGTTTAGGATGATGCTAAACCCGACGTCGACGATCACTCTAATAATTCAGAAGCACGTACATGTCGGATTGCGATACCATTAAGTTACGCTTGTTCGCCAGCAACTATTCTAATAATTTAGAACTGAGTTCTCAGAAATATCGTCATCAAAAGTGAACTACCTAATTCGTTTGTTATCGAAAAGTATTAAAAGGGAATTTTAATAAAATTCACATTTAATATTCAAGTTGATTATTCGATAATAAAATTAATTAAATAATTAATGATTATATATATATATATATATATATATATATATATATATATTATCACTAGATTTGAATGTTAATCGTATACTTAATCATATATGCGATCGATGATTGATAACGGAGAATAAATCTTTTTTTTTTTTTATTATTATTAAGTATTACTTCAATCAATCAATCGATCGATCAAAAAGTAATCAGAAAAAGTATCTCATTAATTACTGTTCGTACTACGCTGGTAGAATCGTAGAAATCGAACGATTACACATATAACAACGGTCTTGCAAGTCAGCAATTCTTCCGATAGCAGGAACAATGAAACTGGGATGTAGAATGAGATAAAAACGGTGCAGGATAGGAAGAAAGTATGTGTATGTGCGTGTGTATTGGAACTATGTAGCGAGAATGAGTGGAGAAATAGAGAGAGAGAGAGAGAGAGAGAGAGACAGACAGAGAGAGAAACAAAGACAAAGAGAGAGAGAGAGAGAGAGAGACAAAGACAGAGAGAGAGAGAGAGAGACAGACAGAGAGAGAGAGAGACAAAGACAGAGAGAGAGAGAGAGAGAGAGACAGAGAGAAAAACGAAACTCGCCAGTGTGCACGGCCAGGCACGATCCCACTTAATTGGTCTCTTGTAATTTAAGTTAAGCAAGTCGTAAAATTTGAATCGTAATTGCGTGCATCCGTTACATACATACATACATACATATACATATATGTACAGGACTAGATAGGAATATGCACATAAATGTGGTAGTTCTCGCGTATACATAACTCCCGTACAATATTCAGCAATATATTGCATACGTGACTAATCGAAAACCATTTCGATGAAGCAATTACCTAATGCTCGCGCATAATCCTTGACCCCTTTTATCTTTTTTTGCTTGTACCACTTCTAACAAAACTGGAACAAGCAAAAAAATTTTCAAACAAAAAAGAAAAAAAAGAAAAAAGCCTACAATAGAACGTAAACAAAGTATTTTTTTTTTATAATAATATTATATTATTTTTACTCCTGTATTTATAAATATGATAAAATGAACAAGTCTATCGAAATATATTTATAATATTTTACTATTATCCATCTACATTAGAGTATCGTATTGATTTCCAATAAGATATGTTTAAAAAAAAAAAAAAAACAGAACTATTTTTTGTAAGTCTACAAATATAAAGTCTACGTCATACTTATCGCATCTAAGCAAACAACTTTCGTTGAAAATAATTTTTTAATCCTTTTGCGCTGTGAGATCACCTCTGGCGTAAAACTTCATTTAGATTTATAAGACAAATCATTAGGGAATAATATTAATTAAAAAATTTTTTTCAAAATGTATATATATATATATGTTATGTATTCTACACGAATTATATAAAATATTGGAACACACAAGGAAAAGAAAATGAACAGAAAGTCAAGGACATCGAGCAAAGAGTTAGGTTAGAAAGTTAGAAAAAGTATTCGTTAATATAATAATTAACGAAGAGTTAATATTTATAAATCAATTGCGATAAAAAAAGAAAAAATCAATAATAGAAAATTATCATAATATAAATGAAACGTGCATGTTATATTATGTTAAAATAATATTTTATTATTCACGTAGCGTCCTGTATGCTCAATAAAAAAAAAAAAAAAAAAAAAAAAGAAAAAAAAAAAAGAGAGAAAAAAAAGAAAGAAAGAGAAAAAAAAGAAAAAAGAGACAAAAAGAATGTACCAACGTCCTTTGTAAAAATTCTTATCATCGAGCAACGACGAGACGCGAATACCCGAAGAAGCTAACGTAATGGAGAAAGGGAAAGAAAGAGAGAAAATAAAAAGAAAGGAAGGAAAGAAAGAAGAAACGAGGGTGAGTACGAGGTCGAGTAAAAGACGTCGCCGGTTAGCCCCGAGGTATCGATTTGGGCGAGCATCCAATCAAGAATAAAGACACTATGGAGACGGTATAGTGCGTGATTGCAAGAGCCATGGAACATGCGCGTACCCATTCGACTAGCTTATTCGCATAAACGCCATGACCTCTTCTTACGTCTTATTAAATTTGTATCATTGTATCTTTACGAAGAAGAACGAAGAAGAACTTGAAAGGTTTCGTTAAGAATTTCTTCCTTGTACTTAACAAACTTATTTACTTGCGCTTGGTATAAGGTTTTCTTTCTTTTTCTTCGTTTTTTTTTTCTTTTATTTCTTTTGTATCTTTCTATTATTATTATTATTATTATTATTATTATTATTACTTATTTTATTATTATCGTTATTGTTATTAAAAGTAAAAACCGTAAAACATAAATTTTATATTAAAGATTAATTAAAACATTTTGAATATCTCTATGATGTTATCCCTCGATACGAATTCCTTTACTAAATGAACGAACGCATTCAAGGAATTCGAGGGATATGCCAAACCTAAAGCTAATCACCGTTAAATTAACATCGTTGGAACAAAGCCAGCTTCCTCAAAGGCTGTTATTCCATTGAACGCTCGTAATAGTGTTCTCTAATGTTGACGATAGCCATCTTTATTTTCTTCGAAGTTTTCTCTTATCATTAAAAGACAATCATTATTGATCGTTCATTCGATCAAACTTTTCAATGAATCATGATTAATAATGATCAATTTCTCATTGATCATTATTGAATATGAATAAATTATATAAATATGAAATACATGATACGAATAAAAACAAAAAAAAAAAAAGAAATTACTTTCCGCTATACATTATAGATAAAAAGTTAGCAAATAAGATGCTCGATTAATTCTCTATTAAATAAGTGTTACATATATATAAATATATGTAGATAACCTTTATTAGCTTCTCAATGAACGTCTAGCGCGTCAGTACAAGAAATTTTCTTTAGTGACTATGAATAATGCGCATGAATAAATAATAATAAAAAATTATATACACATATATAAATATATATAAGTGAAAAGAATATGATATAAATAAATAAAAAATATCTCAACTTGTATTTATCTAATAATTTATAAGCTAACAAGCAGAATGTTTAATTAATTCCCTAATTAAATTAACTATCTTGTATCTACCTTGTTTGTATATTTATGATATAACATCAAGCGTATTAATCCTGGGAAAATGGACGCTTAAGTACGTCTCGCGAGCAAACGTCTAAGCCTCGTCCGCGTCTAGTCCCGCTTCTACTCTTACTCCTTCGCTTCGAAGAGATTCAGCCCTCAGCCCTGTTTGTCTCCTTCGTATGGACTGAACATCCACGTTGGTGACAGAACGGTAGAGGTCTAAGGTACAACGTAAATCCATGTTTACTATGCTAATACTTAGAAACTTGCCGGTTGAAAGGATGCAGAGAAACGTCCCATTAAATATGCAGGGCTACTTGCGCGTACTTTGCGGAAGGGAATCGAGTAAATGTGGAATGTGCGTGTACGTGTATGTATGTATTTGCATATGCGTGTATATGTGTGTGTGTGTGTGTATGTGGGTAGGTATACGCGTAAGTAAAGCAGAGTAAAAAAATAAATAAAGATGAAGACCGACAAAGACTCGTGAGAGATTTTATCGCGAAATATAGTTTCGGAAAGAAAAAAAAAGAAAGAAAGAAAAAAAAAAGAATAAAAAAGAAGGAAGAAAAAAGAATAGCGCAGTACAACTTTTTAAATATCTTTCCTTAAGGATCAACAAAAATTTAATTTGTAAATAACTTTTTTAAAAAAAATGTATTCAATAAAAAGATCTCTCGTTAGAAGATTATCATATCGATCAACTACTCGGAAGATAAACAGAGCTTATTTAACAAGATGAGGAAGTTGAATTTCTTCTAAAAGTACATACCAAAGTGTTCTAAGTTCAATCGTTACCGAAGAAAATCTGCATAAGAAGTATAATACACTTAAGTTGTTTTTCCTTGAAACCAAGAAATTCCATTTTCTTTGCGAAACGTTCGGCGAGATAATAAAGATAATTACTTAAATTTTTCGTTTCTCCTTGGAAGATCTATTTATCAGCCTTTCTTCTTTTCAAATGATTAATTAATTAATACGACGTTTTAAAAATTATAAACGTCTTCGATAAAAATTGTATTGGAAAATATATTTATTAATTTTACATTTGATTACATAAATAAACGATCGAACGATCGAAAAAATAAAAGAAAAAATTCGATCGTTTCTGATTAATATCTCTTTTATAATATCGAGAGAAGTTAACTTAGAACTTACTTTCAATTTTTCATTTTTGCGAGAGCAAAGAACTTTTACCTTCGATTCGCAAACTGTATGCGAACAACTCCAATTGACGTAGTGATAGTAGAAGTGAGATACCTAGTATAATAAAATCATAGAAACATCGGCAGTTTATCTGAAATCTCATAGATACCTTCGAACTTTTGACCTTTAGATGTATATACAAAGGAACTAAGATCAAATATACCGATAAAATTGATGGAGTTCGCGAGAGACACGATACGAGATTTTTATCATTGTATTGTACGAATAGCGCATCGAATGAGATGAAGAGAGAAAGAGAAAGAGAAAGAAACAGTGAAAAGAGAGAAAATTTGTTATCGTAAAAACAACATCAAGATTTCGACGTGACATTTAGATATAAATTTCGCGAATCAAACAGAAACTTCCTTCCTTCCTTCCTTCCTTCCTTCCTTTCTTTCGAACCTTTTTAAAAGAGATGGATATCTCTGTCTGTATCTCGAAGAAGTATTCAAAAGCGCGATAGGATAATCGATCAAGATCCCGGACGTAAGAAAAATCGAAGCGAGAACCGTCGCAACGTTTTCTCCTACCAGTCAATATTTTTGCCTTGGAACGTTTCTCCCTACGAGACAAATTTCCCCAAGTTCGACTGATTTTTCTTTCTCGAACTTGCATTCCCTTGCTTCATTTTTCCTCCACTTCTCTCTCTCTCTCTCTCTCTCTCTCTCTCTCTCTTCCTTTCTCTTTCGTATGCCTATATATATTCTTTGAATTATTAATTGTACAGTACGTATATAAAATAATAATAATAATAATAATAATAATTATTATTATTATTATTATAATAATAGTATGATGAGGATAATGACAAACAATAACATTACTAATTATAATATTATTAATAATAATAATGGTAATGATAATAATAATAATAATAATAATAATAATAATAAAAATTTGAATTATTCATGAAATGATTCATAATAGAACAGACGGATTTATTTAAAAGAACAAAAACAAAAGAAAAGAAATACATAAACAACAAAAAAAAGAAAGCATTTTGATTACCACCAGAGCAATGCGAAAATGTTTACAATAGGAAACTAACAGGAACAATAGAGAATGAGAATGGAAAAATGAAAATATAAAAGTGATAAAGTAAAAAATTAAAAAGATTTGTATATGTATATATACTTATTTATCCATATATATATATATATATATATATATATATATATATATATATATATATATATACCTATTAATTATTAATTCGCTTAAATGACTCTTTAGAAATATTAATGTAAAAAAAGTAGCACATTATTACAAAAGTTCGTAAGGCTCCATAAGTCTATCTATATATATTTATTTTTCTCTTTTATATTTTTCGACGTGTGCTTTTCAAACTACATACTTTTATAAGGAACACAAATTGATAATTTTTAAGCAACACGATGTTAAAATCTCTTTCTCTCTTTCTCTCTCTTACTTTCGAGTTATTTACTTTTGTCCCTCTTACTTTTCCACTCGGCGTCCTTCCACAACGTCTTCATCGAGTCAACGAAGGAATCGTCGATCTTGAAAGCTTTTAGAAATTTCAACGCGAGGCTTGCAGGAACATTTTCAGAGAAGAATGAAAGGGCAACGGTGGAAGCTTTTTCGCGGCTAAACAAGCTCCGCGAGAACGCCAGAATATGAAAATGTCGTCGTTGGGCGATAAAAAGCGATTATTCCATTTAAATTCGTTATTTTATATAACATAAGCGTCGTCGTTTTGAATGAGAAAATGCTTTTATGTTTTCTCTTTCTCTTTCTTTCTCTCTCTCTCTCTCTCTCTCTCTCTCTCTCTCTCTCTCTTTCTCTCTATCCCTCTCAATCTCTATCTCTATCTTTCTCTATAAAATTTTTTTGTACCTTTTTTCTCTGTTTATTTCGTTATCAACCAACAATATCCATAATTAAAAGTTTTCTAATTTGTTTTTACGCTCTACCACAGTAAATAACATTTTAAAATGTATCACTAATTATCGCAGACATTGTACATACATTAAATAGATATACTTGAGCCTGTGATTATGAAAATGATTTAAGTAAAAAATTTAACAAAAATTAATTCATTTCTTATCTAATACTTATGGCAATGAACCAATTGTACGTATTACTGTACGATGAAATAATTTTTATTAAATTTTTCATTTAATCTATATATTCACAATTGTTTATCTATATATTCACAATTGTTTGTATTTATTTATAATATTTATTTCTTAATGAAAAATAACACTATCATTTACGAACAATCATATTCAATCATTTTCATTCGGATATAAATCTTTTATTTAATATTTATTTCTTAATGAAAAATAACACTATCATTTACGAACAATCATATTCAATCATTTTCATTTGGATATAAATCTCACAATGTTAATACAAATTTGGAGATTTCTATTAAATCCGACATTCAATACCTACTCAAAGCTCGAGGGCGACATATGATTGAGGATATCACGATTGCTATTACTACTACTATTATTATTACTAATAATGTTATTGTTGTTGTTGTTGTTGTTATTATTATTATTATTATTATTATTATTATTATTATTATTATTATTATTAATATTATTATTATTATTATTATTATTATTATTATTATTATTATTATTATTATTATTATTATTATTATCCTTAATTATTCTCAACACAACATATCGATACAATAGTACAGAATACATTATGTTATTAATTACTTTTCAATTTCACGTGTGCTCGATTTCATGCATGAAACATCACCACTATGAGTTATATTTGATAGCTACATTAACGCAAGAAGATCGACGGTAGAGTTATAAATCCGTTCGCCTACATCATTCACGCTTTGTTTCACATATTATTGCAAATTTTAAGAGATAACATTGATATCGATTTATTTTTCTATGATATTGACTATTATTTATATTACTATTTTATCATTATCATAATTATACGCGTTAAAATAAATATTATTGTACCATTGGGTCGTTAATTAAAATTCATAGTCATAAAAGAAGAAAAGAAAAAACGGAAAACAAAATAACAAAACTAAATTAAGAAAAAAATATAAATAAAGCCATATTATATATTATGAAGAAATCTCTTAAAAATCATATTACTATTTTTTTTTCCTTCTTTTATTCCTTATCACTCATTAAGTGTTCATCCAATTTCATGTATTTATTCACAGATAATTTTTTATTTATCCTCTTGAAATAAAATATTCTAATCAAATACACTCACCTAACCGCACTGATGCGTTCACAATTTTTTCATATCTTCCAAGTGACACGTGATACACGTGATACGTATTATCATACCATTTCTATCACCGCACAATTGCACATATTTGCATTTCTTTAATGCAACATAGGTTAAGTTTGGATATGTGTATCCTATAATAATGATGCATTTCTGGGCGCATAAATATTATTGAATCTAAACAATCCATGATAGATTTAAACTTTTTAGTATCCGAAGCGAGACCCTTCAAACTAACATAAACCATTCTCGCTTGATATCTTGACATATGCATCATCTTTCATAAAAACTTCGCTCTAACATGTGTATACGCATACATATCTAAAGTATATATATATATATATATATATATATATATATATATGTATATATGTATACATATATATATACCTACATAATATATATTGTACATTGATAAGAATATCCAATATGTACTTACTTTCTTAGATTTCCATCGTGTATTTTTTGTTATCGGTAAAAACGTTCGCAAGAGATCTTTACAAGAGAGTCGCTATACGGGATTCTCATTATTAGCAAATGCGATCCAAACTCTTTTTCGAGCTGACTCGCGTTCGATCTTTTTACATTTATCAGCGCGAAATTTCCTTCGAGAGAAAAAACTACTTGCTGAGAACTTGCGTTCTTGGAGTTTTCACCATTGCAGCTGGGTCCACTTTGAGATTTACCTTCTAAGAGGAGGTTCACGAGACGCGCGTTTCATCATTTCGATATAACTAAGATACCTAAACTTACTCTTACCAAGAGATACTCCTTTGGTTTCTCTTCCTCTCTCTCTCTCTCTCTCTCTCTCTCTCTCTTCCACTTTCCTTTACCACTGGTATCTTTTGACCAACTCTACTCCTCGTGGAATTATACCAAGGTCTTAATCAGGTAAGTACCTTGTTGGCGAAGTACTTTATAAACTTACTGTCATATCCTCTATAACGAGAAACTTTTTATTCATATATATATAATACAAACAGATGTATCTATATGTATACCGATAGATGTATACATACATATATATTTGTAAATTATTTGTATATTTTGATAGATGTATGTCTATATAGATATATATGTATATACGTCTGCATTTATCAAAGTGTACAGATAAATTTACATATATATATATATACATGTGTAAATATATTATATATATACATATATACGTATGTACATGTATATATAATATACAGATACATTTACATGCATGCATGTATACATGTAAGAACATTTATCAGAACATACAGATACACCAACTTACATAGAATTTATATACCTTAAAGTAAAAAAGCAAGTTAAGATAGCTTAATCGATTATTCGTTGGTGTTCACGTTTTACGTGAAAGCGATCAAAAATGGTTCGCTCCATTTATCGTAGAACGGCGAACGAACGCGTGGCATGTGCATCTGTGTGCACAATACATATAGTATGTAAGTACCTGCATATAAGTACTTACGAACTTATACGATACTTCCTAGAGCCTTCGTTCAAGAGAGATGGGCAGGTCCAGGAACGATATTCCAAACTAATACCTTAATCCCAACGACAATGGCTTTTACGTCGAGCGAAGCTTAAAGTTGCCGTCGGAGTTATCCTCCCACAACTTCGATTTCTCATTTATCACTCTCTTTTACTCTTTCCTTTCACATAGACTTTTTTAATTTTCCTTAACGAAACTGTCGTATTTTCGATTGTACTCACAATTTTCCATCCTCCCACATATTTTGCATCTTTTTTTTTCTCTTAATAGTCTATATGATTCTCTTCTTCTTTTTTTTTTTTCTTTTTTCCTTTTCTTTTTTCTTTACTTTCGATTAGTCGTTGAAAGTGAGTTATAAAAAAAAAAAAGAAAAAAAAAGAAAAGAAAAAAAAATAGAGAAAGAAGAACTATACCGCGCGAAAGTTCTGGTTATTCTTGCAAAATTTCTGTCTATTTTCAAAAGCCAGTCGTTCTCTGGATTCTTTCTATTCTTTTTTCGGTCACAATCTTCTATCTCTTCTCGCAAAAAGAGAGAACAAGAGAAAAAGAAAGAAAAATAAAAGAGAGAGAGAGAGAGAGAGAGAGAGAGAGAGAGAGAGAAAGAGAGCACTATAAGGCATAAAATGGACTGACTCGAAAATAGTCTCCATGCGTACAAATGCCTGATCAAATTTCTGTACCTTTCTTTTCCCTTGTCATTCGCGACGAATTCGTATAACATTTCTTACCTACGACAGGAATTTCCTTTTACCTTGAGACCCTTAGCACTTTAGTTAATTAAAATCCGAAAAGAAAAGCAAATCCTTATCACGCCCTTTGTTCATACATTTAAACTAATTCTGAATGAAAGCGAGAGAGAGAGAGAGAGAGAGAGAGAGAGAGAAAGAGAGATTAGTGAGATTGTCGATTATTGCAAATCTTGCTATAACCGACAATATTTTCTCAATTGAGGTGTTTTATTAAAAATTTTAATTATTCTACATAACTGTTGTCTTTTAATCGAATCAATTGACAATATAATTAGAGATATATAAATCTTAAACGCAATAATCATCTTTTTCAATTCTTCTTTCGACTGTTATTTCTCAATAAAATTGATTGTAAAAAAGAAAAAAGAAAAAAAGAAATATTGTTAGAGCTTTACGATTTTTAGGTGAGAGAATTAGAAAGAAAAGAAGTACAAAGGGGGAAAAAAAAAAGATGGAGGCATACGTACTAGCCAGATACGAGTTCACGCGAGAGATTCCAAAATTCGAAATGCGCATTCGAATGCGATCGAGTCTATTGGCTACAAAACGCGACGGGCTTTTATCAGCCCTCTATGTTTTTCCGTCGGGTTCAATTTGTCGAAGCTTTCGACGGAGCTTTCATCGATGTTGCATAAATTCGAAAGAACATACGACACGACATTCACGCATCCCAGCATCCGGATTTATCGACTCGTTCTCTTTTCTTTTGTTTTCTGATTTTTTTTTTATTTTCCTTTTTTTTTTATTTTTATTTTTTTTTCAATCCATACGTATACACATATATACATACATATATATATATATATATATATATATATATAAAAATATATATCTATGTGTATATATATATATATATATATATATATATATATACGTATGTATGTATATATGTGTATGTATATTACGAACATACAAACACTTGGACATAGATAAAACGAATTAGTATACTAATCCGGTCTCGCTAATCGAGGGAAAACGGTATCACGTCTTCTGCTCAAAATACGATGCTTTATCGCGAACCTCGGAGTCCTCGGGACTGTCCATGCAAATCGATATGTTAATCAGGATTTAGCTACAACTACCTATCGTAAACTTGCCAGTTGGTCCAATTCCTATGTTTATGTCCTACGAATTAGAAGCTTGAAATCGCTCAATAGGAAGTTACAATGCGTATAAAGCTATAGATACGCATAATAAAAAGCATAGACTGGAATGAATGTCAAATCTATTATGCGATTTATATAATTTTCAATAATAAATATTTCATCCATTTTTTTATTTACACGATATATGTACATATATATATATACTGCATATACATATATATATATATATATATATATATATATATATAAAATTTTGTATATATATTTTTGTTTATATATGCAAAAAAAGATTATTGATTATTGAAAAGATATTGAGAAAATAGAATAACTATATTGAGAGAATCAAACAAAAATATACTGAAAAAACAAAATAATTACTTATCAGGTTTGTTTGATTGAAAAATTGAAATAAAATATTATATTGTTTAACTGTATCCAATTTTTCGTAATGATATTTGAAATTTATATTTTCATAATAATTAGAGAAGTAAAATTCTATTATTTCTTTATATTATCACATCGTATTCTTAATATAAAGTTGGTATTATTTCACGGACTTCGAGACGAATAATTAAATATAGTATATATTTGAAATAAATATTTCAATGGAGAATTGTATTCAATTCTATTGAATTAAAAAAAGAATTAGCAAGAGTAAAAGAAAGAGAAAGAAATAAAGAGAGTATATATATATATAAAGAGTAAAAGTAAAATAGAGAAGCCTTTTCCAAAAACAAAGCAGGATGTTGACCTTACGTCTAGCCCTATAGAAAAGTTACAGTGAACTCTTCGGATTCCGTCATGCAGTCATGATGCATTGTCAAAGGGAACTCCAATCTTGCTTTTCAAACGTGAAACGATGCGGCTCATTGTATGGAACAACGAAGAGGAAGAGGAATTTCTCTTCCTCTAACCAGCTTTTTGACGTACAAATTGTATATAAATAACATCTTATTCTATTTCCTAAACAAATGATACCTTTCTATAGATTTTCCTTCGAATGAACTCACTGTTAAAGATCTACTATATAAACTACATCATATATAATACTAAAAATATAAATCGTACCGTTGAAAAGCCATTCAATTTTCAGCTCTATATATATATAGAGCTAAAATATATATATATATATATATATATATATATATATATCGCATTCAACATCGAGTTGAATATCCAGCGATGTAAATGGCCGTTTCTGGTAATAATCGAAGCAAAGCAGTGTGCAAACGAAAGAGGAAGAGAGAGAGAGAGAGAGAGAGAGAGAGAGAGAGAGAGAGAGAGGAGAGAATGAGAGAGAAAGAGAGAGACTTCGAATCAAGCATAGTTCGCTTTTGTGTTACAGGCATGGCGGAAAGTGGTAGGAGACATCCGGTTGTCCTTTACATTCACGGTGAAAGCTACGAGTGGGGAAGCGGAAATCCTTACGACGGTAGCGTCCTAGCCAGCTATACCGAGCAAGTGATCGTGACGATCAACTACAGGCTGGGCGTGCTAGGCTTCCTGAACGCCAACGTGGCGCCTGAAACGAAGGCGAGGGTGGCGAATTACGGTCTGATGGATCAAATCGCGGCTTTACACTGGGTCCAACAGCACATTGCACTTTTTGGCGGCGATCCCGAAAACGTTAGCCTCATGGGACAGGGTACAGGAGCTGCTTGTGTCCATTTTCTTGCTATCAGTCCAACAGTCATAAGAGGTAAATCTTTTTTTCTTTTTTATTTTGATATAATTATTTTACATTTTAATTACAATTACTTTCCATATAATATATATATATATATATATATATATATATATATATATTATTTTTATAACAATTTCGTTTTATTTATTTTTTCTTTTTTTTTTTAAGATACGTTCTCAAATAAATATGAAGTATCATGAAATATACCGTGATATTTATCGCTTTTATTACGTTATTGATTTGAATTTAACACGTAAATATGTATTTCTCTAAAGAATGGGAAAAAAGAATGGCTTGAAATATAAATTAAAAAGATCGAACGATAGACGGAAACATTCTGACAAATTAATTCAACTGAAAATTGTTACGAATAATAATATTAACCCTATATTGACCCGTATACGTACCATATAGTTAAATAATTTTGATAATATGTCATAGCTGTTATCTTTTAATAAATAAAATAATTCGAAAGCTCTTAACAAATTTAAAATCGATAAAGATTTATACATTTTTATTTAGAATTTAATATTCTTTGAAATTTTCATAACAAAAAAGAAAAGAAAACGAAATGTGAAATATTTCATTTAAAATTCATTTAAATGGATACAATGCTGACGTAAGAGAAACTATAAAAAAATATTGATAAACAACATTCCCTTCGAAACTATGTAACGTTCGGTTAGACAATAATTTTTCTTATAATATAATATAATATAATATATTATATAAAAGTTATACAAAGTTGAGAGCACGTTATTACGTAATATCAGTAAGATGAAACCATTAATAATTTTTCCCTTATGGTCAATCGATTATTTTTCTAAAAGAATATGGAAAGCAAAAATTTCAAAATTTGTTACTTGTTACTAGAATTTCTTGTCTCATTTTACATCGGCAAAAATTTCTTTCGTGAAATGTCTTTCGCGACAGTTCGATTTCGCGTCCGTAACGAAATAATGCGCTTTGTTCGGCACAAAGCCTTTCGTCTCGATCGGAAAGCTCTCCAAGTATCGAAGAAATCGGATTTCATAGGAAAAAGCAGAACGGAGTTATATGTCCTTGAGAAAGATAAAGAAAGGAGATTGTTTCATAGAGTTGCACAGTAAGTAGACGTACAGACAAATGTTACTATTGATCTCAAAAATACTATATTATTATATATATCAAAGATATAATGATATCATTAAAATATTATTTTATTTTAATTTGAATAAACGTGACTTGGATAGTACCTTGTATTACTTTAATCGAACTTTCATCTTTCTTCTTTAACGTAATTAATTAAAACGCTTGACAATTCTTGACAATTTTATTCATTAATAAACTTTACAAAATTTTTTCTTTTTCCTTTTCTTTTTCTTTTCTCTTCTTTTCTTTCCGATATAATTAACGTTAAAAAACTACAAGTTCATTGTAGTATACCTTTAGCAGGCTAATGTTTCAATTCTCTATCTCTGTCTCTGTCTCTGTCTCTCTATTTCTCTCTCTCTCTTTTTCTTTCTCTCTTCGTTCCTTCAAGTTTGCGAAATTTTCAAACTACTTAAGTATAAAAGTGATCGAAGTTATACCGCTTACCCCGTATACTTTTAATAACGTCAGAAAAAAGAAAGAGGAGACCGGCATAATCATTGAATAAAGTTTCGAAAGAAAATGATACATTGATATCTCTTGCGAAACAAACGTTTCCTTAATCCGAAAAACTATTATGATTGCGTCGAAAAATGCGAGAGAATGATAAAAAGATTAAAAAAAGAAAGATAGAGAGAGAGAGAGAGAGAGAGAGAGAGAGAGAGAGAAAGAGAGAGAGAGAAAACAGAGAGAGAGAAAAAAAAACAGAGAGACAGAGAGAGGGATAGAGATAGAGAGAGGAAGGTAGAAAGAGGAAAAGATAATGAAAAGAAAAAAATAACTAAAAGAAAAGGAAATGAAAGGAACGGAATAAAGATGAAAGAAAAAAAAAGATAAAGATCGTACACGCGCGAGTGCGCTTTCATAATAGGTAAAAGTATTTTCCAATAGAGATGAGATAAGGAAAAGTTCGATGGCAACCATACGGATAAAGAAAGAAAAAGAATAAGAAGAGAGAGAGAGAGAGAGAGAGAGAGAGAGAGAGGAAGAGAGAGGAAGAGAGAGAATAAAGAGTGGATAGAGATGAGTAATATTTCACACACATAATATCGCGATAGGAGAGAACAGAATCAAGATCTTACAAGGATTCGATATCCTCTTCTTTTTCCAAGAGGTGAGTCTAACGCGATCAGGAAGTGCCGCTACCTCGAAAATGTTAACCGTGAACTCGACCACAGTGAGTGTGTTCGTTCGTTTCTCGATGAAGATGTTAAGAAAGATGAGAGCAATATCGAAAGGGCAACGTGTTACCAACCATCTAGCTACACGTGCCTTCGTTCATCGAATTTTACCGTATTACCGTTCAAAAAAGAAAGATTGAAAATTCTTCAAATTGCCAATAATATTTTCTATTGTTAGAATTTTATAACCTTTTCTTTAGATATATATATATATATATATGTTATAAAATATTCTAAGCAATTGATCGAATTATGTAGATACATTATATCAGTTATTGTATTAAACGTATATATAATAATATAATTATACATAATTTTATATATAAATATATATACATATATATATATATGATTATGATTTTATATTAATTAAATATTTATAATTATTTTTCAAAAATAAATATATATATAAGTTTTCTTATCCTACGATGCATGTTCTTCCACATACATATATCAGATATATAAAAATAATTTCGATCTTAAAATGGATCTAAAAAAAAAAAGGAAAAGAAAAAAAAGGAAAAAAAAGAAATAAAAATAAAAAAAAAAATTAAAGAGAGTCGAATTTAAAAATTAATGGTGATAACTTTAGCGCCACGCTATTGGAAAACTTATTGGAAAGGCATTATTGTACCACTGTATGGTCAAACATCGAATTCATTCTTTTTCAATGAAACTCTTGTATTAAAAATCAAGGAGACACTAAAGTTTTTATATTTTGTTGTAAAAGTTTAAGTATCCATTCAAAACGAATTCTATTCTATTCAATGATAATCATCTTTCAAAGCTCTTGGAAGTGCTCGAATAAATTTTAATATTATAAAAAAATTGTATTTCAGTATTTAAAAAAGTTCATTGTGACATATTTAAATTTTGATCTTTCTTTTCATTCTCTCAATCATTTTCTTCCGAGTTTTAAGAAATCTGCTTAAGGATTTGTTATTCTGAATTTCCAATATTCTGAAAATCGAAATAGCCAAGAACATGACATTGTTCCTTTAACTTCGTTGATGTCAGACGATAAATTTGATTTTCTCTCAATCGTCATCGAGATTCTTACGTCATAGTTATCGAGAAAAATATATTTACTTCTTGACCTTGTCATCCCTTCTCACAGACATTGTATTTTAACATATCGTCGAGCAAACGTGTGCAGATTTTACGCCTATCTTTTTTCGATCATGAAAAGAATAAAATTTCTCAGCAAGAGAGAAAAGTTTTCAAAATATTCGTAATATTTTCTATTATTAGGAAATATTAGATGATTTCTTTTCTTTTCTCTATTATTTCTTTTATTTTTGTTCTTTTGTTATTTTTTAATGCAAGGGTACCAAAAGAAAAAGGAAGCAAAGAACAATTTTGTCAGAAAATATGATCCCAATCGATGATTTCTCGAAAGTTAAACAAATTAATATCGGCAAATGATCATTTATAAATTAATTTTACAAAATTACAATTAAAATAATCGATCACATTTAATCTCTCGTAAATACTTGATCATCTTAACCAAATCACTTTTATATACCACAAAATTCATTCGACGATCCATTTCTTTTTCTTTTTTTTTTTCAAATCATTTTAAATCATTTAAAAGACATTCGATGTAGTTACAATACAATCGTTCTTTTAATTCTCAATATGGATATAAGAAGTAATCAATATTAATTTTATCGTCATGTATAATTTAATTATATTTCTATTTAATAGAATCTTTTAAATTCTATGACAACGATGTAATTTATCGTGTGGAATAAAACGATTAAATCTAAATTAGAAACAAAAAAAAAAGGTACGATTTACTTTCTCGATACAGGTCTTTTCAAAAGGGCGATACTACTCTCGGGCAGTGCATTGTCTTCTTGGGCTGTAGTCGAGGATCCCGTCTTTTATGCGCTAAAGCTCGCTAGAGCGATAAATTGCACGATTCCTGAGGACCTACTCAAGGACAACGAGTTGATAGTCGATTGCCTCAGAGAAAGCAGCCTTGAGGAATTGATGCAGATCGACATACAACCACCAACTTTTCTCAGCGCCTTTGGACCGAGCGTAGACGGTGTAGTTATCAAACCTGATTTCCAGAAGGACCTTTTGTCCTATCTTGGCCCAGAATTTCAAGGATTTGGGTACGGACATATATTATATAATCGAACGAATCAATTTAATTTAATATCGATCGAACGAATCTTTCTTCATATCTTACATATATAATGATTTAATTTCAACGATTATCAGATAATCATTTATTATCAATTATTTCTTGTGTTTCTTTAAAAATATTTTTTTTTTCTAATCGATTTCGATCTCATCCATAATAAAATTTAAATGTTCAACTTCTTCATTCATTGAAATAGAGATTATTAAAAATTAAAAAAGAACATTGATTATAATTGAAATTATTCAAACGCGATACATATGAAGCAGTTCATTCATTAATAGCTATTCTAATAAAATATTTCGGTATTTCAATATTACATTACATTGTTAAAATTTTCAATACCTACTCGTTTTTATGAGTGCTTGAAACAGAAAAATAAATAAATAAATAAATAAATGTACACACATTTTTCAGACCACTTCCGAAAAAAGCTGAACATGGAGCACCCATAACGAGCAACAATAAATACGACCTATTGTTCGGCGTCACGACCAGCGAGGCTCTTTGGAAATTCGCTGAGAAGGATGTGCATCAAGGATTCGAGGGTGAAAGGAGAGACAGGATCATCAGAACTTATGTCAGAAATGCTTACGTCTATCATCTAACGGAAATATTTTATACGGTTAGAAATTTCTTTCTCTTTTTCTGTATACTTCAACATTTTTTTTCTTTTTTTTTTATAATATAAGATAATTAGACATTAATTTATTAACTTAGACATTATATCATTCGCACGTATTAGAATTTCTTTTGTACTTCGAAATTCATTATTCACGTCAATTTTATTTTAATCATAATTGAAGTTGATGATATTGATCCGCATCCCTCGAATTACAAAACAAATAAATCTATCTTTTTATCCTTATCTTTCTAAAATTTAACTCCCGACAATTCAATGTCGAAATATCGTCGAATAATTTCTTTTTCATTTCTTTTTTTTTTTACGAGATTCGTTTATTTAATTTTACGAAATCGAAGAAAACGTTGCTACTTCTAGTCAAGTTAATATAATATCTCAATGTTATCAAAGAATTTTTCAATAAAAAAGAAAATAAAAAAAAAAAGAATAAAAAGAAAAGAAAAGAAAAAAAAAAGAAGAAAAAAGAAAAGAATCGAAGGAATTATACAAAAGGGTCGTTGTTCCGCAGGACAATGCTTATTTTACAATTGCATTAACCTTTAATTACTTATCTCTTGTATCCTCTCCGGACGTTCTCTCTACTCGATAAAATGAAAATAACGGGATCGCCGGCGGGCGAAACGATAACCATTGCACAAAACGTTCACACAGGAAAGGCATCAGTATACGAATTGTAAAAATCGTCCAACCCCCTCGCGTACTCTCCGCAGCGGCATCATAATTCACAAATTATTTTCGTATCACGAGTTACGGTACGTCTCTTGGTCGTAATAAATATTTAGATATCTATACGTTGTTCCGTTATCTACGAACGTTCAATGATCGATCGATCTCGATGGAGATAAGCTGAAAAATAATGCAAAAAAATATCTACATCCACGTAACGTGACTGATTTTATATCTTGACAGTCATTTATTTTTATTTTTTGTTTGTTTGTTTGTTTGTTTGTTCGTTCGTTCGTTTATTTGTTCTTCTCTTTTCTTTCTTTCTTTTCTTTTCTTTCTTTCTTTTCTTTTCTTTCTTTTTTTCTTTTCTTTTTTCTTTTTTTTTTTTTTTTTTAATTTGTCATCACATTTTACGAACTTATAATTGTAACATTTTTACAATTAAAAGTATTTTCAAAGTGAACAGCAAAACGAATTTTTCTTACTGTTTAATTATTGTTTAATTAAATGAGAAAGAGTTAACAGTTTAATATATATGTAAATATATATATATATATATATATATATTTATACGTATATATATACATATATATACATATGTGTATACTGTAGTTTTCATTGCTCTCTCGATGATTCGTTCATTTCGTAAATTATCAATTTTTTTAGGTCGTCAACGAATATTCCGATTGGGAACGGACGGTACAGCATCCGGTGAATACAAAGGACGCCTGTGTCCAGGCATTGAGCGACGCGCAATTCGTAGCACCGCTCGTTCAAACTGGTGATCTTTTCACTCTGAGGCACACGAAAAAGCCAAATAATCCTCACATCGCGCCATCGCCCGAGATCGAGAAGGAACCAATGCCAAAAACGTTCTTTTACGTTTTCGATTATCAGATGAAGGACGGCGATTATCCACAGGTAAGTGGATTATAAAATTTAATTCCATTTCATCTGTTTTTTCTTTTTTTTTTTTTTTTTTTCTTAAAAATAATAATATATTCGAAATTTCGTGATTGATAGATTTTAAGCTTTTCATTAAGCTAACAATGTTATTTAGAAATAATATTAAATGAATGAATGAAGAAAAAATGGACAACTTTTCTCTCGCGACTAGTGTATGCACTGTAATAATTTTGCATACGTCGATAGGTATACGTCGAAGTTGTTCGCAATTCGAATGCAATTAACACGGACGAACTTTTATTTACCATGACGAAATTTTTTCAATACTAGGGGTCGTCGAACAATAAAACAAACACACGTAGAAAAACGAAACGCGCAACTCGCGCCATACACAATGATCGTTATTGTCTATCCACGGAACGTAATTTTTCAACAAAGTTTCCGGTTATCGCAGAATTTATAACGCGAAGCTTTTCAATTAATTAAGCGATTTCTCGTAAAATTCGCAGCCTCGGGGGTAGTTTCCCGTTATCAGAACATTTTTTTCGGAGCTATTTCAATTTCGTCATTGGAAACGATAAATTTAGTGCTGAGAGAAAAACGTATGATTTCAAGCTGACCGGGACAAATGTTTTTTTGTTTATCTTATCTCTCTTTCTCTCTCTCTCTCTCTCTCTCTCTCTCTCTCTCTCTCTCCCTTTCTTTTTTGAACTGTATAATATTAAACATATTAAATACGTAATTGTTTGATTAAAAAAAAAAACTATCAAATTAATTTGTATCTATATTAAATCGCTCACTCGGTATGAATTTTTTGACAAAAGAGAAAAAGAGATACTTTTAAAGGGAAAAAAAAAATGTTCTCCCTTTTACATTTCTTCTTCCGTTATTTTCTTTTTCTCTTCTTTTTCATTTCTTTTATTTCTCTTTTTCCACCGCAATTACATGTAACATTGAAATATATTTCTACAATTTATCTTCATTATGCGCATATACGTTGCATATGCTAACATCGTCTCCTTTAAGTTCATATGATAGTTGAATAAAAAAAAAAAAAAAAAAAATTAATGTAACAATGACAGAACGTATAAACTTGCAAAACGTTTATAAGAACCACAATACGTGTTACAGAAAGGGATTACTGTGGAAGCGTTTCATAACGTCGGCACACACGTGGTTAGTACAAGTAGTACAACTCGCTCGCCTCTGCTACTCGCTGAACTAGTATAACGTTCTAACCATAGGTAGGTGATTCATGGACGCGCACGAGACAGAATCGCGTACATTCTGCCGTGCGATAATATACGACGCGTGCATATTCGTAGTTACGCATTAGTTTCTCTCGTTGCCGAGAATATCCATGTATTTAGATATACACGCACTCAGTCTTTTTCTTTCTCTCTCTCTCTCTCTCTCTCTCTCTCTCTCTCATTCTGTCTCTCTCTTTCTCTCAACACGAAAGGACGCAGAAAAGTATGCACAAACTGGGGGCCCCCCTCCCTCCAGTTTGTTTTCTCTAACGAACAATGAGCAAAGTTTTTTCTTTTTTTTTTCCTTTCCGAGCTATCTAAATAATCTGGAAACTGCAAAACGAAGCAAAAGAAAAATAAAAAACAAAAAAAAAAAAAAAAAGAAAAAGAAATAAAAAAGAGAAAGAAGAGCGTAAGTAATAGAGAAAGAGAAGTGTCTTTCTTTCTTCTTTCATTTCTCAGATAGAAATAAATTTCTCATTTCGATATATTTCTCATTTCACTTTTTTTATTCGTATTTTATTTATCATACTTATTACCATCACTTTACTTTCGTTCAACAACATAATATCTCACTTTGATCCCACCCTGCTTACTCTTATTCTCGTCATCTTACCTTATCTCACTAATATAAATATTATTCAATCTTCGTGGTCTTCCCATTAATTTAATTTTACATTTTGCATCCATTTAAGTGTGTACTTTCTTTTTCCATCATTGGGCTACCTCTCCTAGAAAAAAATTTTATAATTTTCACTCTCTCTCTCTCTCTCTCTCTCTGTCTCCCTCTCTCTCTCTCTCTATCTCTCTCTCTCTCTCTCTCTCTCTCTCTTTCTCTCTCTCTCTATCTATCTATCTATCTATCTATCTATCTATCTCTCTCTCTGTTCCTCTTGTGAACTACACTCGAGCCTCCATCATTTTTCATTCGCATGAGCGAGACCAGGATACAAATTGTAGACGAATTTCCACGTCAAAGGAATTCCAACGACGATGATACAAGTTTTCTAGATGCATCGTCGACCATGCGACGATATTATTCGTTGCAATTTCACCCGCCTCTTTTCTGCACCAGACGATCGGAGAGAATCGACCAAATTTTTAAATTCCATTAAAGTTTTTCCCTACTTTTACGTTAGACGAAAGACGAATGACGTTTCAATCCTTCTCACTCACACATCACACTTCCTATGATTTTTTAATCTTATTCTTTCTCTCTCTCTCTCTCTCTCTCTCTGTCTCTTTCTCTCTCTCTCTCTCTCTCTCTCTCTCTCTGTCCCTTTTTTACTTTTCTTGCATAATTTTTTGTATCCGGTCTAAAATTATACTCAGTAAAATTGCAAATCGCAAATTTCTAAAAAAAGATAAAGATAACAAAAAAAAAAAATACAGCAGCTTAATTCTCTCATGTTTTCTCTCTTATTTGTCAAATTCGAACATAACGTTGAACATATTTCATATATCAAGGGGACATCGTTATCCTTCTACACTCCATCTTCAAGAATCGTAAAAATGAAGTGAAAACCATTAACTGCGTACCGTAAACGTGACAAACATCATATCATCGCACGCCAACGGCAAAGATTTTCTTAGGAAAACAAAATTTTATATGGAAATGATTTGATATCGTTAAAAAATAAAAAAAAGAAGAAGAAGAAGAAAGAAAAAAGAAAGAAAAGAATCTTACGTTTTACGATTGTAATGTAACGAACCCTTCGCGCATTATTTAAAAATAAACTTCTTTATTAGATTCCGCAACAGTATTTCGGTACATAAATTATTCCTTTCACGTTTTCACTGTGAGAAAATCTCAATATGGTCTTTCTTTATGACTACCGCAAGCATTCTCGAGCAGTTTCCACCCGCTGATTTTCTTTACGGAGCTAATTAAGGACGAGTACGGCTTAATGAGCGCGGAAAAAGATCCACCTTGTAAAAATAAAAACGCGTTGCGTCTCGCGAATAAAATAGAACGAACCTCTTCTCCGCCATCATGAAAAATGAAAGTGAAGAACCTCTTTTTCTTCCTTCTTTTTCTATCCTCTTCTTCTTTATTCTGCTATACACGCCATCTTATTTAACGATAATTCCTTCTCTCGCTTCGGCAATGACGTTATGTTCATCGGATGCTTTATATATATATATATATATATATATATATATATATTTTTTTTTTTTTTTTCTCTCTGAAATTTTTCTCTGAAGATAATATCCATTGAAAAGAAAAGCGATGTCTATGCTTGAGATAATTAGGATTATATATTATAGTTATCTACTAAAATATATATATATATATATACCATTCATCCTATTCTTTTATCAAACTGTAGGATTTTAAAGATTTTTATCCATTCTTTTTATCTTTTCTAGGACACCAAGTATACTTGTAAATTATAGAAAAACTATATATATATATATATATATATATATATATATATATATATATATATAGTTATTATATATATATATATATATTTTATATATATAAATATATATATATATATTTTATATATATAGTTATATATATATATATATATGTATAATCATTCAACGAATATAACATATATATATATATATATATATATATATATATACATATACATATGTGTATCATATGTTTGATTACATATGTTACTTACCACAAAACCATAACAATTCATTTAACTCAAAAAACATTCAAATTAATTCCAAAATCAATTAACGAATTGTCGAATAATTAATATCTCTGCAAATAGATAATAAATATCGTAGAAATTTTGCGTTTTATGAAACAATACAAGCTCTACAATTTGACGTTAATTTAAATCCCATTAACACCTGTTGAGAATCGATCGAGTCGTCCTATTAAAGAAATAAATCTTTCAATCTATAGAACTATTTCATCGTTTATCTTTCTATATCTATATATACAAACATATATGTATATATATATATATATGTATATATATGTATCTATCGTTCTATCTATCATATCTATCTATCCATAGACGAACACACGTATGTAGGTTCGCGACGAGAAAATAATTGGGCGATAGGAGAACAATGGCCGCTGCTCTCCTAAGCTTCCCAAAGCTGTCACCCCTCTTTTCCTCCTCTTCCCAGTCAGCAACTCATCCCGCCACCCTCCACTCCATCCCAACCCTCATCGCCTGCACCTCAATCCACCCCTAACTCACTCCCTTCCATCCGTTTGCTACTGCCCGGGCAATCCGAGCATTGTTCCTCGGGGTCGGTCGTCAGGATAGATCCACCGGCGTTTCCGCTTACGAAGAATCGGAATGATTTCGCGGCTGCACCGGCTGGACGAAAAATCTGAAATGGCGGGTCAGGAAAGCGCAAACCGGCTATTTCCATTTCAATTTAAATCCACTATCGTCCCCGGACCGTCTCCGTTACTCCGTGCATAACCCGTATGAATGCTCGACCAGCGTGAATGGACCGAGATGTGTGATCTATCCTATATAACGATGCAGTTAGATCTGTCCAATGTCTTTATAATCGGGACACACTTCGTACATAAACTTTATTATTATTATTATTATTATTATTATTATTATTATTATTATTATTATTATTATTATTATTATTATTATTATTATTTCCAACAAATTTGAACGGATATAGGATTATGCTGATAAAGAATTTTCTCTCTAAAACGTTCAGAATAATTTACGTATTTCTCGTGATAACATCTGTCAACTCGTGAAAAAGCTGAACTATATATTGAAAAAAAAAAAAAAAAAGAAGAAGCAAAAAAGAAGACTATTACTTTTGATATCGTTGAACATTGTATTATTGATAGACGAAAAGTATTTCATTTAAAACCGTTTATAATAAACATTTGTTTTACCTTTTTTTATCTGTCA
>NC_060962.1:4101731-4124231 GCF_910589235.1 Vespa crabro
ACGAACTATCATTTTGTTATAAATTTAACTATTAGAAAAACTTTCTCCTTGTTAGTAAAAGAAAGAATAAAAAAAAAGAAAGAAAAAAAGGGTGAGAGTAAGAAAAAAAAGAAAAAAAAGAAAGAAAGAAAAAAAAACAGAAAATAATAAAAAGCAAGAGAAAGAGAAAAAGCCATAAGGAAACTTTGCATTTTTCATAACAAAATTTTCTTCTTACGTATTAAAATCTCACACCACCAGCAGCACTACTACTACTACTACTACTACTATTACTACTACTACTACTACTACTACTACTACTACTACTACTACTACTACTACTACTATTACTACTACTACTACTACTATTATTACTACTACTACTACAACTACTACTACTACTACTACTACTATTACTACTATTACTACTACTATTACAACTACTACTACTACTACTACTACTATTACTATTTCACCACCACCACCACCATCATCATCGACCGTCAACGGGATAAAAGGTTTTGACTCGCGTACATTAAAAGTTATAAAGAACTCAGCCCGTTCGGCACGAACAGCACGCGCCCATCGTCTTTGAAACTACTTCCGGAAACGAAGAACCTTTAAAAGAACCTTGGAGAACAGCCGAGGCGAGAAAAAGAGCGTCGAAGGTAAAAAGAGAAGAGAGAAAGTTTCATTGCAAACTCGTCCATCGAAAAGCATATCTACGAGTTAATAGAATATAGAAAAAAAAAAAAAAGAAAAGAAAAGAAAAAGAAACAGAAAAGAAAAAGGAAAAGGAAAGAAACGAAAACAAAGTAAAACCTATCGATCGCAAGTAAATTAAAAATTGTTATTAAATAAATTTTTCATTAGATACGTTCGATACTCGGGAATTAATTCTTTCGGATATACATATTTACTATTTTACAATAATATATACGCTTTCAATCGGGTCATTCCAATCACGTTAATTTTTGAATCACTGAAAGCTCTCAAATGAGAATCGTACGATTATAATTAGAAATGATCGTACAGTTTACATTACGCGGTCCGATAAAAGCCATTTCAACGATTAAAATTACGATGCGAATTTGAATAAAACGATTCGTTTATATCACTGATATTCAACCAAAAAGTTCGACAATTATTTCTGGATAACTGTCTATCCAGTTGCATTCCACAAATCTACTGGTTTTCACCGCAAACTCACATCTCAGCTTAACGGAAACGCGGACATTACGAGAAACTCCAAAATTAATAAACGATCGATCTCCCTGATCGATTCTGGCGGTCTGTGGATATCCAGAAGATTTCACTAACCAACCGAACGGAATTAACCTTCGATAATTAATACATCTTTAGACGGAGTAAGCCTCAAAGAGTATATGCCTAAAATTTTAATTGGCCAATACTATAAACAGAGTCCAAAACGTGAATTATTCGTTAAAATTTCGATTATATTTCGAAATATATCTTTTCTAATCAAAATATGATTGTTTAATCATAATGATATTGTTTTAAGAAAAAAAATTTCTAGTATATATCTAATACATTTTATCTGCTAATTTTTCTTAAATATATTTTTTCCCTCTTGTTTCTTTTTTTTCTTTTTTTTTTTTAATTTAATAATAATCCATAATAATGTATCCTTAAATATATACGCCCAACTATATAAATTAATGATAATAATATATATATATATATATATATATATATATATATATAAATAAATAAAAATAAATGATTCTATTAAGACTGTGCACATTTTCAGTATTTGATAAAACGATTCATGTTAGCAACGGTGAGTAAAATCGTAGTCGTTGCCTGATGAGAATAGAAGCCTTAAGCTACATCTTCATCTATCGCTTTCGTATCCTTTTGTCTCCCTTCCGTTTTCATCCTTGTCGTCCTTTCAGAGGACTTTAAACTTGTCGCTGGTACAAAGACGACGAGTAAAGCGGCTCGAGGCACCTCCCAATTCTTCCATAGATTCCCACTGTTAACGGTACATTTCTTGCTCGTCTACGAACTTGGTCTATTAACTTCACGGGCCACGAAGATATTCTCCAAAACCGCTAAATGTGCATCCGCAATGAGAAACAGGCTATCAACCATAGCTCTGAAACCTATATAATCAAGTACTAAAGTTTCAATTAAAATCTCAACCTACAACTTGCTAAGACTATAATAATTCTTTATCAAATTGAAAGGATCGATTGACACGAGTTCGATCGTTGTTTTTTCTACTTTCTTTGTTTCTTTTTTCTTCTGTTTTTTTCTTTTTTTTTTTTTTTTTTTTTAAGTAACTTTTCTGATCACTCTTTGATTTATACGTATCGACGAATTATTTCTTTACGAAGCATAAAGTATCGAAAAGATTTTTAATAGGACGATAAAAACGGTCCTTTTTATTTCTAAGAAAAAATTAAATGCCGTTTTAATTGTACGTTCTTTGTATTAAAAACGAAATCATTAACTTAATGTCAGTATGTATATTAATCGGCATCTTCTATGGTTACGTGTAAAAGAATAAAATCCTCTAAGATAGATATAAGATAAAAAAAAAAAAAAAAAGAAAAAGATCGTTTTGTTAAGTCACTGCTTATAATAAAAAACGAGTGCACGTTTTCTATCCATGATGCAAATAAAAGAGAGTAATTAATTTTCTTCATATTGGTTGAATTCAGAATTCTTGTTTAGTGAACTATCAGGAAGATTGTGAATTGTGTGGACGTTATATGTAGTATCACATCGATTTGTTTCAACTCGCACGCTGTTCCACGACTTTCCTCGAGTTCTTAGGTCGCATAAAATCGATAAAGAAAAACGAGACTGTAGCGTTGATTAATAGATCGATTAACCTTTAACGAGAAAGTGAAGTCGAAAGATAGTGTCGAGAGATAAAGCGAGTTGTAAAATACCTAAAACAATCAATAACTGAACGGTTAGTAATCGTAAGCAATCAAGGAGTAATATCCTTTTCTAAATTAACTATGTTAACCATAATTGTTAACCATTTTCCATCGAGCGAGTGTGCGGATCTATATAAAATTTATTTCGATTAAAAATAAAATTTCTATTTATTGCGACAAGAATTCATAGAATTTTAATCAATTAATGAACCGTAAAATAAAAACTTAAAAAATTATAGATATAATATTTTTTTAATAGGAACTGAGATAAAAACAAATGATTTATTTATTATTTTATTTCGAAATAAATAAATAAATAAATAAATAAATAAATAAATAAATAAATAAATAAATAAATATATATATATACAGATAAAAATTAATATTACAATGTAATTTATAGTAAATTAATAAATAAATTAATAAATAAATGATACAATATTTTTTGTTATTTTTGTTATTATGAAATCTTCCTTCTAATATAAATACTATTAGATTCGTGTGGATTAAAGCGATAAAAAAGAAGAGTTGGATATAAAGAGATACATATAAATAGATAAAGAAACGGAAAGTTAAATAGGGAAGAGAGAGAGAGAGAAAGAGAGAAAGATATAGAAAGGGAGAAGGAAAAGGAAGAAGGAATAAGAGAAATCGTAGAGAGCATGGATAGGACATAGAAACCAAATCCAAAACGCGAACTTGCAAGGGCAGTGTACGTGTCGCATATCCATCACTGTCTAACTGTAGAGAAGGTTCATCGAAGTTGTTTCGCCAACTGGATTTCGTCATTGTCGAGAATCCAAGCTAACACACGAGATATACATACTAGTGCGGCCTCTAATACCATTAATTTCATTACAGAACGTAGGTACATTGCGCGTTTAGATATATCGGACCGATTCTACCTCCTCGTTTCCTCTGAATTTCGACTGAGTTTACGATTCGGAACAATTTCTCTTTCCTCCTCTGAAGAAACTCCTTCTCCCTTAACGATTTCTCTCTTCTTACATACTTAAGTAAGTACTTACTTTCTTGCTGAGTTTATCCCGCAAAAATAAGTTTTAAATAGAAACTCTTTAATACGTTTATTAATAATAATCGTAGGAGGGATAACTTTCTATGCGCATAAGGGAGCAAAAGTAGTTCCTGTATATTCCAAAAGTTAAGCTTGAACCGAGGCTGAGTTTATTTATCGTTATGCTTATTCTATACGTTTACTTCCTTCCTTGTTTTATACATTTTCTATAAGTATACACGTGACCGAATTCAAGGAAACTCAATGTCCCGAATAAGCCCTCCCTCTCCCCTCCCGCTTGTTTATGTTTTTCGTATGACTTCATACGCGCATAAGTAAATATGTACTACACGTAGTAAATGCTGACAAAGCAAATTCGTTTCGTTTGAAAGATCGTGAATGTATAGAAACACATGAGTCAAACGCGTAATACGTAATACTTTTGAGGAAAAGTCTTTGAGAAAGAGAAAGAGAGAGAAAAAAAAAAGAAAAGGACAAAAGAAAAGAATTATTTTACGTTAAAAGTATTACGTGGATATTTGTACATAATATCGTTTCATTTCTCTTGAGATTTTTCTATTAATGAAATGTATATGTATAAATGAAATTGAAATAAATTCAAAAGTATTGTATTGAAATATACATTTGCTTTATGGACAATATCCTTATTTACATTACAAAATGTAGATGTTTGCGAATTCTTAAAGCTCCAAAGGGATATTGCAAGAGCTTTCAAGCTGAAACGCAGTTTCAAGATTGCAGGAGGTTATCAAATGAATAACAGGAAATATGTTTAAGTTTCATGAGCTTTTTGTCAATATAACATTTGTCTTTGAAGATTGCGAATGAGACGATTACAAGACTGAATGAAGTTAAAATACTATCGGATTTACGATCACTCAAACATTTCGAATTTGCGAAATTTCGAACTCACGAGAGCATTATGACGATTGCGGCGAGGGTACAATACAATAAGAATAATTTATGATGAACATTAAAGTTTCAATTGAAATTGTTAATTAACCAAATATAAAAAATTACGATTTAAGAATGGAAATAAATAATATCTAATCGAAGATTTTTGAATGAAGCACGATCAAACCGTAATCGAATTAATAATTAATCAACTAAGCAAATCGATTATTAATTATCAACGTTAAGAAATTTATATTACAGGAATATAACGAATAATAGGAATGATTCAATTGAATATACATTTAAACGAATCACTATTCATTCGATAATAAAATTCCGTGGATAAAATCTACTCGAATTAACGCAGAGAAAACGAAGTAAGATCTTTCTTTAATCTTAATGCATTTTCTTCTTCCAGTTTTTTTTTCTTCTTCCTATTACTCTTAAACTCTCCGACCCCAATTCTGATCTTCCCTTTTTTTCTTTTTTTTTTTTTGTTTTTTTTTTCTTTTTCTTTTCCTTAACCTACTTCTTCTCTATTCCCTTTTTGTGTGTACCTATGTATAATACTGTTGTACCATTTACAAGATAATATACATAATCCAGGAATAAAAAATATTCTTTAACATCTATTACTTGATATTAAAAATTCAATGATTTATTTATTAACTTCAGGGATATGAAAAAAGATTGCATTGCATGAAAATTATATTATCCAAAAAAGAAAATTAACAAAGAAAAAATAAATAAATAAAAGAAAAATAAATGATCAAAGGCTCATTGAAATTATCAGCAATTTCATCCGCCATGAAACGTTTCTTCTGTATTCAATGAAAAGAAAGTCATTCCGTCTGGGAATAGTTCTTGATTTAGGCGATATAGTCAAAAGTATATATCGAAAGGATAGATAACGTAAAGACGATTGCTTCCATCGTGCGAAAGGACTCGATCTCGAAGCAATTTCGTCAGTTAATGGTTCCTCGATACGGTGAAATCGAACCTATTGAACGCGATCCTACTGAAATAATGGTGGAACTCTGAAGAAAAAACTAATTCGACGAGAATCGCGATACTTTTTGAAAATCCCGTATTACCATTGTCTACGAAGTTTTGTTGAAATACATAGTAACCACGTTAGAAATTAATTTCAATCGAAGAATATCGAGTCTAAATTATTTCATAAGTATTATACTTGAAATTTAAAGTCATACTCAATAATATTTTTCATTCATTTTAATTCACTCCTTTCATAACGTTTTAATATAAAATTAAACTCTTTTATAACAACGCGCAATGAAGTAAAAATGATACTCTCTTACACATACTATATTCGTATTTTTTTTTTTTTTTTTTTTTTTTTTTTTTTATTTATTATTATTCATTTTATCATGACAAAAATTAATTTTCACCTTATATCCATATTTTTATTACGAGTTATACTTACTATAATACATTATTTGTACCAATATAAGTAATACCATAATTTCACATTGTTCAACTTTTTTGTAAATATGAAAAAAGATTAACGAAAAATCGATTTCAAGGTAATACCGTATCTACTCGATTAATTTTCGTCGATCGTAAATTTTCCAATATAATTAATCATTTTCTTAGACATTTTCAACGACCGTCTTTAATTTACTTTGATTCGCTTCATCTTTAGAAAAAGCAATGTGCGGATGAGAGAAATGCACGGGAGCCCGCCCTTTCAGTTTTTAGTTCAAAACGTTCGTTCTGTTTTGTTTTAAAACGTCGCGTTTTCTTATAGTAACGTAACTAATCTCGCACGAAAGGAGTCGCCACAGAAATTGAATTACTCGTACGTGTCCTGTGCCAAGAACCAGATAAATTCGCCACTGGGAGACGTTTGCCAGAGCGACGACAATCTTTCCGACATATTAACGCGTTATAGCTTCGAGCCCGTCGTACACGCCAACGTGAGATCATAAATCCTCTTGCCTTTATTGCGTTGGCATTAAGAAACAAAAGGAACGAGACGGACGGAATAGAAAAAAAAGAGAAAAGAAAAGAAGAAAAAGAAAAGAAAAAAAATTCTTTAAATTTATCAACTAGCAATATGGAATGTATACACGTTGAGATTTTTATCAAACAAATATATTGTCGAACGTTATTATACGATTTATTTCATTATTTATATTTTTTATATCGAATGAAATATTTCAATTCAACAATAACAAAATAAAAGTTTCGTTGTTATGTTAACTATTAAATAGTGCATAATTAAATATATATATATATTAATTCAATGACATTCGTAATTTTTTACTTGTAAAATATTTAAAATAATTCGTTGTAATATTTTGTTTCACTTTAGAAACTTAGTTCGTTCTTATAAACGTAGAGCAAAAGTTATCTTAAAAACGTTTAAAATAAATTATTTAATGAGATTGACGTTAAACATGTTAATTGTCTGTAATAAAGAAATATTTTAATCGATCGAACGTTTAGAATATAAATTATTTGTCGAATTTAAAATTTTATTTTTACGTTATAACGATAAATATTTTACAATATTTAAATAGATAAATCAAACGATTATCCGTTTAAATTGTTTCTCTACATTTAATTTACTCTTTAAACTTTCTAGATTTCTTTTCTTTTCTTTTTTTTTTCTTTTTTTTTGTGTTTTTTTTTTCCTTTTTTATTTTCACTAAAAGAGAAAAATAAAAGAAGAAAGCTTTCTCGTCGAAAGGTGAACGGAAGAAACATCAATGATTCCGTGCTCCGGAAAATCGGAAAACTCTTTTCTCGCCTTTTCTCTTCCATTTCTTTCAACGTTTTCCTAGGTTGCACAAATATTTCACGAGGCTCGGTCACAGTAAGATAAACTGCTTTGCAGAAAATGGGCTCCGTTCACGGTGAGGAGCTACCTTTCGTCTTTGGCGCCGCTTTGGTAGACGGATTCGCACACTTCCCGAAGAATTACACGCGATCTGAGGTGGCACTATCAGAGAGCATCATTCAATATTTCGCCAATTTCGCTAGAACTGGGTAAGTCTTCCATAATTTCATTATTAATCCTAATTATTCCCGATGGAATGTAAAACACTCTCAGATCAATTTTGAGCTCAATTAAAAGAATTTCATGCGCATTGCGTGATGCATGAAATTTTTTTTTTTATAACAACAGAATTGAAAATGCATTTTCAAAGCTAATGATTATTATTTCTGAAATTTCAAAGAATATACGTTATTTATTTTAGAAACAAAATTATACAGTCTGTATAAATGACAGCTGTTCAAACTGCCTGAGTTACTTCAGCGCATCCCAAATGCATAAATTGAAATTATTTTGAGGTGTACACAAGTAGAGTTAACCTACTGGTGGAATTCAATTCGTTTCTAAAACGGTATAAAAATTCCTTTGTAACGTCAAAACTATAATCATATCATTGACATTCTAATATCCATTGAAACGAACGATATATTGTATCTATTTACAAAAAAAGAAAAAGAAAAAAGAAAGAAAACAAAATTTCTACCAGAACATATTTTTTATCCCCTTATATTATTAATATTAAATAAATCATATTTTTATAAATTAAATTTATTATTCGTGACAATAAATCGTATATCGTATCTCATATTCCATTCCTCAAAATATGAAAGAAAAAAATGCCGATTAACGAGTTACGAAATGAATATTAAAAAAATCATGCCATTCGATATTATTGGATTATGACTAGATAGATAGATATTTCATTTGCACACATAAATCACGCAAATATTATTTGGTTACGTATGGTTTAATCAAAACTAACATCTCTGAAATCTGTGGGGGATTAAGTGATTACATCATTAGGATTTGAATATTAATCAATCACTTGTAATTATTTATTTATTACGCTTTCGAACAACATTTTGCAAACTAACGTATAATATATCATATATACATGTGTGTATGTGTATGTGTCTGTGTGTGTGTGTGTGTGTATATATATGGTATTGAAATATATCCACGTAGTCATATCCTCCAAGATTTCAATATAACTTTATTCCATTTTTGATTATAAACTCTTTGAAGATATTCTTTGTTCTTCTGTACCAGATCGAATCCTTTTATAACACTTGCGGCGTGTCGTTAGTGAGACAAGAAAATTTGCATCCCTATTAGAAATTCAAAAAGGCCGCATAACATCTCACCGCCGTCTCGCTTAACCGAGCTCGTTTGATAACGTATAGATACGAAGATGGGTGCTTCATTTCGACGGAATCGAATCTTTCAAATGATACCAACTATCGCACGGCATTCTCCAACGTGCCAATCGTGATTTGCATGGTTACCATTCATTTCGATATTCGCGATTATCGCGGTAAGATCGACCGTTCGTTCATCTTTTAAATCGAGTTCGTTAAAAAATAATGGCTCGTTGTCAGTTAACCGACGATAGGAGTGATCTCCTTTTTCTTTTTCTTTCTTCTCATCTTCTTTTATATTTCTTTTTATTTTCTTTTTTTTTTTCTTCTTTTTTATAATCGCGAAATAACTTTTCCGTTTCTTCGTTTCTCCGTTTGTACAACGACGTATGGTCGAATTTTCTCAATCGTTCCCGAAACGAGTTCACTCGTTGGATAGGCGAATCGAGTTTCATGAAAAATCGAAAGATACTGTAGGATAAAAGAGATATAGAGAAAAAATTGAAAGTGAAAAAAAAAATAAAAGTAAAAGACAAAATAGACAAAAAAGAGAATTGAAAAAAAAGAAAACGATAAAAAAAGTTGAAAATACAGAGAAAAGTAGATAAAAAAAAAGAGAGAGAGAGAGAGAGAGAGAGAGAGAAAATATTTTTTTTTGTCCGCGGTCACGACGGAAGGAACGAATTTTCATCTCGCTTCCTCATGAATATGGAAAATTAGACCTTTCCGGTAGATAGGTCTCCTCGTTTCTTTTTTAACGCGCTTCCCGTAAATTGATTTCGCACGACGCGGCTGGTACGATGCTATTCACGTGACTTGTTTCTAATTCCAAGAGGAAACGAAGACGAATGGATGATGTTCTTTGTCAAATCTAACGAATATTTATTATATAAATCTAATCTAAACAATTGAATAATACAAAGATAGACATTAATGTATTTTCCCGAACAAAAAACTAAATTTTCTTGATCCAATATAATTATTTCTCTTTATCATTCACTATCGTTTGTTTTCCGTCAATTGTTTTCGTTCAAACGAAAAAATATTATAAAAAAATAAAAAAAAAATATATATATATATATATATATATATTTATATTTATTAATTTCCAACATTATTATTTTTCTCGATGAAATTATTACTATCACGTTTTTTATCGATTATTATTGTTCTAACGTAAAAAGTATTGTCTAAATAAAAACTTATATACGTGTATAGTAATTTGTCTTTTTCCTCAATGATATTATTATTACATTCTTTCTCGAATTGTTTTAATATATTTAAACAAATTCTATCAAACGATATCATTTTGTAGCATGTACATCGAACTAAATCCAAGCAGATCAATTGCCATAAAGCTTATCGTCTTACAAACTCGACTCGAAACGTTCACGACGGTGGTTCTCGATCTCGAAGAGGAAAGATAACACAACATCCCTCCTTCTCCTCCTCCTCCTCCTCCTCCTCCGTCGTTTCCTTCTCCTCCTTCTCTCGTTATTCCTCTCTCTTGATCCTTCTCCCCTTTTACGTAACATTCTCGTCCACCAACGAACACGTCTGTCTATAGCTTAGGCTACGAACTGCACAAACTCGATCCCATCGCAAAACTAGCAAGTTATTGGCGACATATGCGAAAGTACAGACCCCATACTCTTCATGAATATTCAAAAGTTAGCTTGAAACAAGCCAACGACGATATTTCGATCCGTTCGAGTCAAGTGAAATTTCCTTCGTCCGATAGTCTCAAATTCTCAATCATAAGATTCTCAAACCAATGTGTATGCGCTTATAGAATGATGTGTCAAGAATTTTGCTAGAACAGGATATCTTAAAGGATAAAACAAATTATTCTAACAAACTAATTTCATTTTTATTTCGTTTTATAGTAAATTAGTAAATAGTAATATATAGTAAATTTGTTAAGTAATCGTATTAATCGATTATTATATATATATATATATATATATATATATATAATATATTTATGTATAAATAATTTATAAACAATTAATGTTTATAATAAATTATATCTATTCGATATAATATTATATTATTATATCGCAAGCATTTCCTTCTTCTTATAATATAACCTTTTATTCTAATAGAATTTATTCCCTTTTCCATTTTGTTATCACAAGACGAGATTTGCTTCAACAGACGAAAAGAGGAAAGGAAACGATCAAGAAATCACAACACTCACACCTTCTCCTTTCACATGTACATAGTACCTTTATCAGACTAATGGTATTATCCCTTCTTTCGTATTTATAGCCATTTATTATGTATACATGCTCCTTTTCATCGAAATTCTACCATGATTTCTACTAATACCTGCTTACCTTTGACGAAATTTTTCAAGATAATGTATTAATAATTAAAAGGGTAGAGAGAACATAAAGAGGAACTAGAAGGGAAGGAAAGGAAGTATAAAATTAAATGAAATTAATCCAAATGGATTTAACGTAAGACTTTTCCATCGTTTAAATCGAAATTCGAAAAAAGATTAACTTTTAATCAAGTTAAGTTCAAAGATAACAATATCCAGATTAAAACTTGATATGATATAAATAAGTAAAGGCTAAATTTTAAAAGAAATATATCAGATTAGATATCTTTCAATAAATAAAATAAATGTGAATATTAAGTTTGATTAGATGATAGATATATAACTATATTAGCAAGCTAATTTATGAACTGTTGATAAGATCGAATAAACTATTTTTTTTATGATAAATATATAAAATCGTAATTGAATGATTTGAAGATATAACTAAATATGCCTTTAAAATTAAGCAAGGAACAATTTCTTAATATTATTTATGATCACAAATCAAGAGGAAAAGATTTTTCATATTCTTCTTGAACTCTTATCTACTATTTTCTATTATATATTGTTTATATCCTTTTCAACTCGATTCTTGATAACGGAACAATCTTCTATTCTTTCCTGTCACATGTAAGCTCTATCATTCGATCATTTCTGTTCTTTTTCCGATCGAAAATCTTCGATTCTTTTGTCTCAGGTTTCTGTTACTATTGTTTCTCCTAAAACCTATTTGTACGACTTTTACTGTCCGTTACGTTTCTACTGTATTTCACTAGTCTTTGATTTTTCTTTCTCCATTGTAGAACCCTCATGTCATCCAAATCGATTATTTCGTTGAACGTAAAATCGTACTCCATTCTCTCTTTGAGAGTTATGTCATTTAATTAATTAAACGTTAACACTTAATAAAACATTACAATATGATATTATATAAAGAATAGATATTCAAATATACCATATTGTAATGACTTATCTTATATATATATCAAAGATATATATGTATATTTATATATATATATATATATATATATAAATATACAGTGTTATATATATATATATATACAGTGTTATATAACGCATAGAGCAGGAAGCAATATTGGCGTTTGAAGAAGGAGGTAGAAACCCTTCAAATTTCCCGAGTTTTTCTTTCAACGTCTCTTTTGTTATACCTTCGAGCTTCCGTCGTACAAAGGCAAGTGTCGTTGTACAAGCGCGTACATGTGTGTGTGTGTGTGGCTAAGTCTCTCTTTGTTTGTGGGTGTGTGTGTATATGTGTTGCGTATTTGTGTATGTGAGAGAGAATCTTTCCTTTGATCAAAACGTTCTATTATTTTAGTAATAATTGAAAAATCGATTGTTTTACTTTCATTACCGTTCGAGATCGATATTAACCAATTGTATTAACTAATCGGACCGATTCTAACGAATTGAAAAAAGAATGAAATAAATCGTTCGACGCTAACTGTATGATTAAATTTTTACCTTTCTTCTTTTCTTTTCTTTCTTTTTCTTCTTTTTCTTTTTCTTTTTTCTTTCCTTTTTTTTTTGTTGTGTTGTATTTTTAAATATACACGATGGCTATATACGAAAAGTAAGAGAAAAAGGGAGAGAAAAAGGGAGAAAGAAATAAAGGTAACATGGCTCTGACTCGAAACGATCGATGTAATTGCTATGGAAGCCGGCATTAAATCGTCAATGTAGAGAGAGAGAGAGAGAAAGAGAGAGAGAGACAGAGAGAGAGAGACAGAGAGACAGAGAGAGAGACAGAAATAGAGAGAGAGATAGAGAGAGAGAGAAAGAGAGAGAGAAAGAGAAATAGAGAGAGAGAGAGAGAGAGAGAGGAAGAGAGACGTTATATTGACCGTGTACATATTATTATACCCCTCGGTATAATTTATCACAATTTACGTCCGCGAGACTGCATCGTCACATGTCGTAATTCAAACTTGACCGACGCTAACTCCAGAGATTATCTCCGCTGTCCACCTGGACTCCGACCACCATCACGCTTGTAGTACCATGTCCGTCGCATCGGTATCATCCTGGTAACTTCAACGTTTCACGACATTCTCGCGATCACGATACTGATTTAATCACTACCGATCTGAATCTCGATCGGAACGTTTCCTTATTACCGATGAATATTCACTAACATCAACATGCAATATTTTTCTTGTTAATAATAATAATAATTATTATTATAATGATGATGATGATAATAATAATAATAATATTAATAATAATAATAATAATAATAATAATAATAATAATAATAATAATAATAATGATGATGATTATGATAATAATAATGATAATATTAATTATTAAATCTCAACAAAAGAAATTTGATATTAATGAGAAAAATCATGCTACCTTTATTTTTCTTCTCCTTTTTTCTTTTTACGATACACGAAGGAATTGTTACATATTGTATTTAATGTGAACTTTCCGATGTAATTTAATATGCATCTACTTATTTATTTATTTATTTATTTATTTATTTATTTATTTATTTACTTATCGATTTATTTATATATTTATTTCTTTTTTTTGTTTTTGTTTTATCCTCTATAAAGCGATATTACATTTAATGTTATACGATTGCAAATGGATAAAATACAGCTTAATTTAATAGAAGATAATATCACGAATTACGCTATGCAGATGAGTTTGGGATCATATTTTCTTTGTAGGAACGATCTTCCATGTTTCTTCGAGCTAAAAATACAATACATTTCGATATAATGCAAATGCGTTCCTCTTTTTTCTTTCCTCTCGTTTTTTTTCCTTGTTCTTTTCTTTGTTGCTTCGTTCTTCTTCCTTTTCTTTTTTCATTTGTTTTTTTCTCTTTCTTTCTTTTTTTTCCTATCTTTTTATTTATTTCGGAACGCCAGAAAATGACTATTCGAACGGTGTGATTCGTATTTACCGGATCGCGAACGAACGAATTTATCCGTTCGTTTCCGTTCCTCTTTTTTTTCCGTTATTCTTTCGCGCTTTGCCATTGTTACGGATCGCTTAACGATCAGAGAAAGAAAGAGAGAGAAAGAGAGAATGGAAATGAACGAAACATTGAACGACTTGATATTTGTTCATCATTTATAGCGTTTTAACCGTACATCAAACTATAAATATCAATGAAATAGTTCGTAGTGTATGTATATGTATATATCTATATAATAGATAAATATTTGTCTATTTCAACTAGATAAAATTCTCTCTCTCTTTCTCTCTCTCTCTCTCTCTCTCTCTCCTTCTCTCTCTCTCACGGATAATTACCATATAATCCACAGTAACAAGATAAGTAAGAAGATAATTTTGTTAGATTAATCAAGATTATATATCGGAAGCAAAGATTCTCCGGAATATAGTCAATAAAGAATAAAATTGAAATGCGATAATCTTTCTTGCAATAATAGTGAAAATCAATTATATTTAATAGTGATTACGATCGTATCGCAAAAAAGAAAATCTATTTAAGTAAAATATCTATGTTTTTCTTAATCGAATAATCATTGTATTTTTGTTCTCTTTTTTATTTTTTATATCTATATAAATTCTATTAAGAAAATCTATCATCAAATAGATATGCTTCTATGTTCTATATAGTTATCTTTTTTCATCAAATATTTCAAATTATCGAAGTGTAAAGAATTTATTTTTTCCGGACAAAAAAAAAAGATAAATAAGAATAAATTATTTAGTAAAAATTTCAAGTACGTAATATAAATTCCTTTCATACGATAACCTTACTTGATTTCCTTCCTTTTTTCTTCTTTTCAATTCCATGTTATAATTTATCATTTATTTCGAAAGAAAAAAGAAGAAGAAGAAAAAAAGGAACATTCAATAAATTATTCTAACGAATTAGATGATAAAGATTTCATCTGAAATGAAAATACTGTCTCATTGAACTTATCAACTTTACTTTTATATTCACGAAAGATATAGCTCGCTATAATGAGTAGATATGTTTTGTTTTTTTTTTTTAAAAGAAAACAAAAAATGAAAAAGAAATAAGAAATGCACGAACGAAATGAATTGGTGTAATGCTGCGACGAAAAGGAAAAAAAGAAAGTAAAAAAGAAAATAAAAAGGAAAGAAAAGAAAATCAAAAAAAAAGGAAGAAAGAAAAGAGAGAACGATAGAAAAAGAAAAAGTACGTACATACATACGTATATATATATATATAGTTCATACATACATACATACATACATACATACATACATACATACATACATACATACATACATATATATATATATATACTTCTTCGTTCCTACATAAGTACGAACGAAGACGCGCGCAAACATGATTTTCACGCGAATCCGCCCTAATAGAATTTTTCTCCCTCGGCATTGGAATACTGACGCCTAGAGCGTAAGGTTCGGTATCGCTCGTATAAGATAGAATACATCTGTCTCCAGTGAACCATGAAGAAAGACATTATGCCGCGTATGGCTTCTTTTCAGTAGCACACTACTTTCTTAACGATGTATCTATATGTTAGTTTAATACTTTCACACATTACACGCGCACAAACGTAATCCAGATATATTAAAGTACAAATACATTTTCTTCTCTTTCACCTTTCTTACCAATTCTCTTTGAAAATAGCGAAGATAATGTATTTCTTTGAAATTTTCTACTGACTTCTTTTCTTTTTTTTTTTTTTGTAAATTGTTTAAAATACAATATATTTGCATATATGTGTGCGCGCGTGTATGTGTGTGTGTGTGCGTGTATGTGTATAAATGTATCACATGAATTACCTGAAGATCAGATATCATCTTTTTCTTTTTTCTTTTTCTTTTTTCTTTTTCTTTCTCTTCTTTTTTTTTTCTTTTTTTTATTATCGCGTCGAGATAAATAAGTCGAAATGTTATCGCGTTCGATCATAGATAATAAACGTTTATCACTTTCAAGCGATAATGTATCAATGCATTTTTCTCTATAGGAAAGATAAAAAAAAAAAAGAAAGAGAAAACAGCTGATCATATAATTTAAATATAAATTTAATTAAATGTTCATTCATGCATCAAACGTTAAACGACAAAAAGGGATGACGAGTCAAAGGGTAAAACTTGGCTTGTATTATTCATATAATAATAAAGAAGCATTAATCATCGAACAAATTTTCCTTTTCATATATGTTCCTGGATATTTAGAGATTAATAATTATAATTTTATCGGTTTTTATGGCGAAATCCTTTTCCCGCGTATATCTATTATCACGGAGGAAATTATTGGAGTATCAATAAAGTTGAAACGAGTGAACATTAAGGCCGATTATTCAAATAAAAGCCAGTATATTCGATTAACCTTTTAGCGCAATTAAATGTTTCACAAAACAATTGATGAACGTTTCGACGAGATACGAGGTACTTTTTATCACTAATATGTAGACTTTATCAAGCTTTTCATTTGAAAATATTGTTCGGATTAGCATCTCTGTTACTGGTATAGAAATCATCGAAATGTACGAGCGTAAACGCGCGCGATTATAAAAACATTTACGTTTATTTAACATTTTTTAAAGAGAATTTCAAGTATTTTATACGATCAATAAAAAATAAAAAATGTTGATCGACTGAGATATATACATATATAAATGACAGATAATTTATACAAAAACGATTATATGTTAATAATTTCAACCTGTTCATCGAAGAAATAATTTTTAAAAGATTATATCTCGATCTTTAAATATTTCGAAAAAGTAGAAAAACATATTCCATTGTCCAAGAACAGATCGTTCAAGGTATCATCCGAGAGTATTACAACGACTTCGACTGAAACTCGACGACCTCTTCGATGTAACTCTGTCTTTGGCTCTCTGCTCCGTTTCCTTGCCCTCTGATAACCTCGAACCCGTTATCGATTCTTCACCCCACTTCACTCGCTTCCCTCGACACCCGAGTACCTACTTTTCTCTCTATCTCTATTTCTATCTCTCTCTCTTTCTCTCTCTCTCTCTCTCTCTCTCTCTCTCACTCACTCATCTCTCTCTCATCTCTTCATCCATTATGCATACCTAGCTTGAGAGATAAGAGAGAGAAAGGGAGAGAGAGAGAGAGACAGAGAGAGAGAGAGAGAGAGAGAGAGAGAGAGAAGGAAAAGGAGAAAAGGGAAGGACCTTCTAAGTAGCGGTTTACCTGTTGCAATGCATGAATCTGTGTGTGATGCATCATCCTCAGAGACACTTTGAAAATAAGCATAAACTGAAGTATCAATATTCATTTCATAGCCTGAGTATCATTTCAATCGATTATTATTCATTTAGATTGTCGATCGTTCACTTAGGTAAGATTTGAAAAATTTTTTCATCAGACTTATATAAACTTTTTACCAATGATCTTTCTTATTCGTCATTCTTAAAAGTTCTACAGTTCGATATTACCTTAGCAATGCGACTTAATTGACAATTATTATAAGTGGATTGTTTATCGAAATGTTATTGTCTTCGATAAGGCGATAACATTTGAAAAATTTGAAGTAACGTAAGTCCGAATTATAAGATACTTCAAAATTTGAAGAACAGTCTAAACTTCCAATGGAAGATAAGAAAAGATATGATTAAATCCTAGATCCAAATTTTTTTCTTATAAAATCTATGAAAGAATATCGATAATTATTTTAGATAAATATTCATAGATAACTTAACTATTTTTTTTTTTTTTTGGTTAACAAAAGATATATCACCTCTCGATTCGAAAGAATCTTGATATAAAATGAAATCACGATGTTCGCATTAATTTTTTTTTATATGGAAGGTATCAAACTTACAACGAATCTCAGCAAGTGTGATTAGTTTTACTAAGTTTCTTCCATGAATATATTTGTTCGATCTGAAAATAAAAAAGAAAAGAAAAAACAAGACAAATATAATATTGCGTTATTATTATTGGAGAAAGATGATACAGAAACGTGACAGCAAATGAAAACGAAGTATATTAATTTACAAAAACAAAAAAAGAAAAATAAAATCGATCGTATGAAAAAGTAAAAAAAAAAACTTTTCATTTTTGTTTGAAATTTTTCTCTTTAAATATCGTCGCTTATTTTTTCATCCCATTTCCAATCGTATATACTTACTCTAGCAAAAACTTCTTTTCAGACTGTAACAAACGTGATATCAATTATAATATAATTTATTGATATCATTAACACTTTCAATATAACGGATAAAACAATTCTTGAATCAACGTTTCATACCTCGTTTGTTTCATAAAAATTCAATTGATTTCCATCGAAACAAAGAAATAATCGAAAATAAAGTATTTTAGTTTCGTTCATGTTCCCTGTAGTTAAAGTTGAATCAAATTAATAATTATTCCAAATAATAACGATCGATTCAATAACAGACATTATTCGTTAACAAAATTCACATTCTTCTGAATAATAAAAAAAAAAAAAAAAGATATTCAATTTGTATATCTTTACGTATATACGTTTATTACTTACATTTATTATTTAATTAATTAATTATTTATTATTACCTAATGGTTTTTACACCATTTTAAACTAATGTAAATTATTTTCTAAAAAATAATTCCTTTTGAGTTACGTTTCAAGCTCTTTCGAATATACGAAAAAGGAGATAAATAAATAATTGTACTTCATGCTTTTCAAGAAACCGGAGAACTATGTAATACGATTGTGCATTCATATGTCCATTCTTTATTCAATGGATTTGTCTAATTGTAGGGAAAAATTCATTTGTACGATGCGACAAGCCCATGCGACACGTAACGGCACGTAACCAGCTTGTTTAGTGAAGTACAAATTCATAGGGGTCAAATGTGATCGAGGAAAAAAAAGAAAGAAAAAAAAAACAAAAAGTTAAAAGTAAATAGTAAAAAAAATATATATATTTAAAAGAAAAACAAAAACAAAAAAAAAATACATAAAAAGAAAGAATACAACGAGTGTTATTCTATCCGAACATTCCAATCGCAATAAAAACATTTACATTGATATTATATATTGTAAAATTGTAACTCAATGAAAATGTTTAAAGAACTAAGAATAAGACATTAATAATTCATTCAATTCTTATTTTTATTTGTGTATATAAGTATGCAACATATATTACCATGTATACATATATATATATATATATATATATATATATATATGTAAGAAAACTTATGAGATCTATTTACGAAATATTGAATAATAAATAAAAGCATTACAGATAACACACAATACTTATCCTATTCTCTTGTATAATTGATCAATTACTTTTTATAAAATATTTTATCATTTTCAAAATTATTATAAGATATAAATTTAATTTCAGGCTTAAATTGTTCATTATTAATATTAATAAATCTAACTTTTTTCGAACGTATCATAATAATATTATGACTTTTTCTTGACGAATCCAATACGGCTCCGCAATATGCACGAAAGCTCATATAATAAAATAATTCGAAAGATGTCAATAAGGAATATCCTAGAAACAATCCGGCAATACCACCGAAGCCTACCACTAAATCCATATAACCAAAACGAACTTCTCTACGGAATATAAGGTCCGGCCAGTTTAAAATAATTTCGGTGGATAATAAATTTTCCGTATCATTATCAAAGCCCTCTACTGTTTTCATTAATCTATATACCGTAAAATTACAAGGTAAAGTGCATTTACAATCAATATATTTGTCGTATGCCTTTGTCAGACAAGAATATTGAGATAGTGGACATTCTTTGATTTGTTCTTTTTTTAAAAACCATGGCAAACAATTGCATTTTTTTGATATATCCTTCAAAAGGCAATTCAATCGACAATTACTGTAAGTCAATCGGCCCATACTGTTATAATGACATTGTCTTTGATAATCCGAAAGCATTTGAAAATCCGAAGTTACATAAGTATGATATACATAAAGCTGCATACTTGTAGGTATTCTAAGTTTTATGTGAGGTATAATATCACGATTAGGTCCAACATCGAACTTGTCCGTTATATAAAGTCTACAAAAAGGAAGAAAGAAAAATTTTCAATTAAGGAACGTCAAAACGTAATATTAATAATCAATTATAATATTTCTATAAATTAAGTATAAATCACTTTAATGGAAATAAGGTGGGTTTGAATTCCAATTTGAATGGCATGTCCTCAATCGAAATGGCCTTAGAGAAATTAAATTTGCAACAAACTCCAGCAGGTGTGACGACCTTCCTAAAATCCTTTCCTCGAATATTTCTATTATTTCTGAAAAAAAAAGAAAACGTTTTTTTTATTTTTCTTTTATTTACTTTTTTTTTTTTTTTTAACTTTTGCCTTTGCTTTTACTTTCGATCAAATATTACGTCAAAGGACGTTACTTAACTCACGTGATAATATTGTTTTCTAATATGTCATCACATTGTGGTGTCCATTGTTTAAAGGCATTATAGAAATTTGTCACTTTATTCGATATCTTTTCTTTAATTTCATCGCTTATCTTCTCATCCCACTTCCATTCGTATATTTTTTCGTAAAACCTTTTTTCGGTCTATAAATTAGAAATATAATATTAATTGAATAGAAATATAATATTAATTAATTTTAACGATCGATTGAAATTTAACGATGTAAAAAAAAACGAATTAATTAATTAATTATCTCGTTTCGTACCTCATTTTTATCAGAAACATTTAATTGATTTCCTTCGAAGCAAAGAAATACTTGTGGAAAAGATACTATCTCTTCGGACACCCGTGTCTCCAATTCCGTCAATGTCGGATTATTTTGAAACTTACCCCAAATTGTTATAATCGTGACGATCGTTGTTACGATAGATGCTATCGTTAACAAAAACCATAGTCCTCTATACAGAAGAAAAAAAGATAAATAAATAAACAAAAAAAAAAAAACAGAAAAGAAAAAGAAAAAAAAGAAAAGAAATTTTCTATCGTTAATTGTTCTTCCGGAGAATTATACAAACGAATTATTTCTTTTTTTTTTTTTCTTTTACCTCTCCCATTTTGGACGTGTAGAATCGGCGAAGTATGGCACACCGTGTAAACTATTTTCTAAAAGGTATTCCTTCGAGCTACGCTTTAAACTATTTCGCATATGCGATAACGACGGAAAATAATTGTACTTCATGTCGTTATTCAAGGGAACAAAAAACGAAAAAAAAAAAGAAAGAAAGAGAAGAACAAAAAATCAAATCCTCTATTAAATGCAAACACTTTAATAGCCTTTAGCGAAGTCGAAGAATGGTATTACGAAAGTACACTAGCGTGGCTAACTATCCTTTTATCCTTTGGATTCATCCGATTGTACTGTAAAAAAGAATCGATTTTTATGTTGAAAAGCGCATGCGACGCGTAAGAACACACATAAATAGATTATCTGGCATTGAACAGATTCATCAGTTTTTAGACGTAATAGTAAACTTGTTTCTGTATACTCTGATAATATAAACGTTATATACACATAGATACCAACCAACGTACATATCTCTATATATATATAATTTACTTACATATGTATATACGTTTTCTATTCCGCATGGCCTGTTTCCATCCATTCTGACAAAAGTACATTGAAAAATTTTACCTTATCCTCTTTAATGGTATCAATTAACCAAATGAATATCGATTAAATCAAAATCAAATACCAAATTATTTACTTTACCGAAGAATGATGATCTATATTTAAAATGATATCAAATGTAAATCGAGATAAGCGGAATTGTAAATCTACAATGATATTATATATAATATCAATAAATATTTAAACATATATTATATTCTACGATCATGCAAGAATAAAAGGTAGAAATTTTTTTATTTAAACATTTATATTATTCAATCGTTAATATTTAACATTTATCGTTAAGAGTATGAATATTTCCATATCGCTTTTTTTTCCCATACTCAATTTTTTTTTTGCAGGAAAGATGAATATTTGTTTAATGAAAAAAGGTTCCCAACGAAATTACTCAAACATAAATCCTTTATATCTCTCAGCGTTATCGTGCTCCTTTTATACATAATATATCAATATAATTTCGGTAGACAAAAATAATAGAAAATGTTCATATTCTTTCTGTTAAAATAATTATACTAACTCTTTCTCTTTAAAAATTATACTAGCCATTTGATATCGCATACTTATTTTTCAAATTTTCAAGATCTTCGCTCATAGAGATTTTATTATTATGAGAATATAGCAAAAGATTTTTTTTATTAATAC
>NC_060962.1:4131731-4146731 GCF_910589235.1 Vespa crabro
ACAGGAAATCAAATAGGAAGAATACACTAGTGACGTTGATCGAAATAGTCAATGGTCAAAGGATTCTCTATGAAACCCAAATCCAATTGCGTTCTTGTATTTTCGAAAGATGCAAATTAATTCGAACGTGGAGTGCAGACCGTACGTATACCATGAACGAACACACCGTTTTCGGTGTTACGCTTTATATGTTTCTCGTGACATGTGCTGCGGTCGACACGTTACAAACTTCCTCATCCTTCAGTAGCTTTTGCGAGTGATCCAACAAGGATAGAAGAACAACCATACAATGATGAATGCAATAATACGAACAGGGCTAAATTAAAACTTTGAGGGATTCCCGTTGCAATTGACTGCTCACTGATCAGCTCAACGAATTAATTAATTAATTAATTAGCGAAAAAAATATTAGCGAGAATTCATACCTATCAATTTTCCAATTTTTTACGGCATTATTAATCATTCGAAAGAGAAACAAATGTGTTTTTCAAACTTATTTTGACATTTTAAATATAATAATTTACGTTAAGTTTTTAATTAATTTTACTTTAACTAACGATGATTTAAGAGACAAACGATTTAGATGATTAATACACAAATATATAAAAGAAAATATCATATATAAATATATTGATGGTTAATGATACGTTATCGCAATACTATATTCTCATATATGACTTTCTATGTCCTGAAATCGATCTTAAGATTTTTATCTAAATAAAATGATAAATTAGTATGATCATCGATAACTATGCAGCGTCTATAATCGGCAGTCATTATCACTTTGTATTATATCTTATCACTGCAAGGGGATATATATTTATAAAATTTTATTTCTTAAATTTTGAACGATGTCCAATAAAACGACAATATTATATATATAAATAATTTATGATTTAATAATAAAAAGTATTTGTCTCTATTAAATATTTTATTTAACAACAATCGTATTGTATTTAATAATTGTAATATTTTTCAATTAAAATGAAAGAAAAAAAAAAACAAGTATTATTCATATTTTATTTGATACTTTTCTATCTTATTTCGTAAAATGTTGGCATATATATTTGAAATTTATAATCGTTGAAAATATATGATATAATGAATGAATACATTTAAATGATTAATTTGAATCTAACGATATATATTTCTTATCGTGGAAACACCGTCGAAAGGTTGAAGTTGTCGAGTTTTGCCCTATTTCTCAGTCTCCTTATCATTAACCTTAGAATTCTTCAACTCACTTAACTGGTGATCTTTCGTTCACTCAGGAATGAACTCTGGCAAGGTAAAAGACATACATGTAATACTCATCATAAACTCTCTCTCTCTCTCTCTCTCTCTCTCTCTTTCTCTCTCTCTATCTCTTTCTTTCTTCACTTCCACACGTTCTACGTCGACGAACGTACCAAGCTCGTTTTACCAGAGTAAAGTTTCGTTGGAGGCAACGATATTTCCGACAGTCATAACCCGATGCCGTGGGCGATGATTACTTTATGATAGAAGACAAAGTTATATCGCCTTTGTCGTGTCCTGCTTCGCTTTCTATCGTCAAGCTCGGAAATTATCCGAAGTCCTTCGAAAAATACATCTACAGACGAAACGATCGATACGGTTTACGAGCTTCAATTTCGATACTTTTCTTTTTTCTTTTTTTCTTTTTTTCTTTTTTTAAATTAAAAGTCAAGTCTAACGTTTATCTTCGTATTATCATCGCATAAAATTCTTTCAGAGCAAAGAAAAAAGTGAACAGTTTGCAATTTATTATTACGGAATACGTTTGCGATGACTACTTTTATTCAGATTAAAATTTTCCTTTTAATATTTTTCTTTGTTCTTTTTTTTTCTTTTCTTTTCTTTTCTTTTTTTTTCTTTTTTTAAGAATAAAGTTCAATGTAAAAACGATTATGATTAATGACAATGAATTTCATTAATGTATTTAATCACGAGTAACTTATGTATGTGTGTGTGAAAGATGATAGAAAAATTTATCGACTGGTACAAGGTTCATTCGATTGTTAACATTTTAAAATAAGCAACTCACGACGTAATCACATTTATTATCATGAGCTCATTTAATGTCATTTAATATATAATACCTGTAGGATGTCTGATAAGTTCGAAAGAAATTATGAAGTATATTAAAAGATCCTTTTCACAATTTTATCGCTACTTTTGCCTGTTCGGGGATAATAATAATTTAACAAAGCGCCCTTAATTCTAATTATATTAAATTGTGGATATATTAAATCGAAACATAAGTATATGTAAAAAATAAGAAAAAAAAAAGTATTCAATACTTCATATCTCGTAATAACTTATTGTTATTATGTTCTTGACACGATCAATACAAAAGTTCAATAGAAAAATACATTGAGGAAAATTTGTAAAATAATACGATATATAGTTAAGAAGGAAACCGAGAAGACAGGATAATTGGTGCTGATGTTCAAATGAAGTAGCTACAGTAACATCGTGCTAATTGCTACTAAATTAGTCGAGATTACAAGTTCCTGTCGATTCCTTATGCTACTACCTTCTATTCCTACAATGAGCTTTCACTCGCAGTGGTTCGAAGAGAGAAAGAAAAAAGAAAGAAAGAAGGAGAAAACAAAAAATAAAATAAAAAATAAAACAAAAAATAAAATCAAAAGAAAAAAGAAAAGACAAAAGAAATCGTAGTTGGAACTTAGGGGTTATACAGGATGAAATAATAGTTTAAAGGCGACCTACAATCGATCTTCGGCTATTCTCATTGATCAGCGATCCGTTTCTAGAGGTAGTTTCCTTCGAATCGAAACACAAGGGGTTTGGTCTTTCTTCCTTACATCAACGAAAACCACGAACGTCGATAGTGATGTACAACCGGTGTAAGCGTTCGATCGAAATTCCTACGATAATCTACTTTCCTCAAGTTATATAGGATGTTTCCAAAGTTACTTATCATCGAACAGGAGGATTAGTGACTACAAATGAAAAATGCATATTCTATTCGATTAAAACAAGGTCGAGAATTTCTTTTTTTTTATATCATAAAATACTCTCCGATATAACAACTTTAACGAAGGTCGAATGAATAATATCAATTTTGATAATATCAGATAACTTTTATTGCTCTTACGCGATAAACGAAAACAAAATCAAAAAATATCAATTAAATATCTTTATGATTTATATCAATTATTATAAAAGTCGATTTTAGGTATAAAAATAATTCAATATAAAAAATTATATATCTATATATAATATAGAAATATAGTATAATATAATAAAATTATCCGATCGTGAAATGAGATAATTAAAAATATCAGTCAAATGTTATTAATTAATCATCGATTATTTAATCGTGAAAATACAAATGATAATGGCAACGTTATGGAAAGAAACTTCTTCTTTCTTTCTTTCTTTCTTTCCTTCTTCTTCTTTTTCTTTTTTAATTAATTTAGAGAATATCATTCTACAGAATTGTTTAATTACTTTCTGAAAATAATCAGCAGGAGTTAAAACGAAAGAATAATCCCTATTAATTTTTGTCCTAATTAATTTTAATTTTTATCTGTCGACAGGTCAACACGGAAATATAAGAAAGGATCGAAAAAAGTTATGTGGTAGTTGTTTCAAACTGACGGTTATAGTTTTACCAGCTATGCGCGTAACTTATTTCATTTTCTCTCGCACATAAATCGTAAGGGAGAAACAAGAAACAAAAAAGAAAAAAAAAAGAAAGAAAGAACAAACAAACAAAGGGTCGCGGGTTTCCATGTAACCATATAAAGATTAAAGTTTAATATTTCTAATTACAAAATTAGCTGGCATTTTAATTGTTAATTTTAAGTACCCTTAAGTACCCCCGTTAAAACAACGTACTGTTAAGTAATTCAAAGCACGTTTCTCTCGTATCCTAGGTAACATTGCGTGTCATTGGGAAACGATATCTCCTCTCATTTCTTTCCTTTATATAATTCGAATTTAATTCGAGGAGTGTGCGGTAGAAACTTTACGTACACATGGACGAAGAACGATACGTGATAACTCCCTATTTTATCGCGATCAAGCCAGACAAAATGACGTTTTAAAATGAATGAGAACGTTTCCGACCCTAAAGAGGATTTAATTACCAACACTTTTTTTATCACCCTTTTTTTGTACAACAAACGAACACGCCCAAAAATAAAGATAACTATCTGTTTCACAAACGGACATTTTTCTTCTCTTTAAATTATATGTATATATATATATATATATATATATATATATATATATATATTTATGAAAATAAATTATCCTAAAAAAATAAGATCTAACTCGAAAAATAATATTTTACAATTTCAAAAGTACATAATTAAATTCGTGAGTACACGATAAAATACGAAAAATAATATTAACTAATCAATTTATTTTTATCCTTTTTCTTTTTTAGAATTTTTTAGTTAAAGATTATTTGGTATAGTTCATTTCAAATATATAAAATACTAAAACTGTTATATATTAAAACTAAAATGCCAATTTTAGTCATTATCGCACCTTGTCGTTATTGTCAATAATTAAGAATTACTTAATAATTATTAACGAATAATTATATTTATAATTAATGAATAACTCAGAAATAAAATAGTTTTTTTTTTTTTTTTTTTTTTTTTTTTTTTTTTATTAAGATAATCAAATACTATTCGAGTTTTTATAGATTGGTAATTTTTCCATTTGTACATTTATAATATTTATAGAAAGAGTAATAATGAGAATATATTTTTCCATTGGGACTTCTAAGTACAAATTTTTCTCGTCACTTTTCTTCTTCTTCTCCATAGTTCTTGACATTATTGTTATTGGCAATAGTCTTCCTGTATTTTCTGCATTTCGGATCTTCTACTTCATCGTCATTCATGGTCCAACGGCATCCAGCACGTTCTGGATAATCACAAACTTGTAGCACTTTATTGAAATGAAGCGAACAACCCTTCCAAGATTTTGGACAATCCATCTCAATTCTAACTCCATTAAGGCACATGTAGAATTTAGTACAATATTTTTCATGACTAAGGAGTACAGTAGAGTCTACGGGATCTGTTAACGGACATTCTGTTGGTACTGGTAATATTGGTTTGTCACCCGGATAAAAACCATAGGCACAAACCACAAAAATTGATAAAGTAATTATCAATTGATAACTTGCTATAATAAAAAAATAAAAATATTTATATAAAGTGTTAATATTAATATAAGATAAATATTAATATAAGAATATGTTAGATTATTTTTAGATTGTTCAATTATTGTTTAATAAATCTTATAAATATATATATATATATATATATATATATATATAAAATTTATATTATAAATCAAATTTTTTTCTATATATATATATATTTTTTGTTTATCAAATTATTTTTTATCAAATACTTTCATTGATTTACAAATATATTAAATAACGATATTTTAATAGAACTTACCCGCCATTGTAACTAATTGATTTCGCCAAACTTACAATATTAACTGACACGATCAGAAAGGAGGACTTTTATATATACCGAGATCATTGTTATTTATATATATATATATATATATATATAGCATATCTGTAAATATTTTATCGATTAATCAATAGCTTGCTTATCAACCTTTTTTTTCCATTTCTGATTAAAATCAATTCCTGAGAAAAAAGAAAGTAAAGAAATGAAAAAATTAGTTTTTTTTTTCATAGAAAACAAAAATATTTATGAATTATTATTAAAAATAATATTTGTGAATTATTATTAAAAATAATAATTATTATTCAAAATAATAATTCACAAATTTCATTGAAATAATTCATATTTCGCTATTCAAATAATAGAAATTAGTATTAAATATTTTAGTTGCTATTATGTATCATATAAATATTATCAAATAAAAAATAGAAAAAGCCTTTCGTTGATCAAAGCATTCTACATTTGCTTTGGACAATTCTGTCAATGAGTAACAAGCTAGTCGAACAACAATGTCAGCTTGTGGTTTATCTCCAAGCGATTTTCCCAATTAAATTTTCGACGAGACAATTGATCGGTATGTTTACGTCATACCCTCGGTCCATGCCTGATTAATAATTCAAATTGTCAATGACGCCGAATATTACAGAATTTCAACTCGTATTATAATATAGTTGAATTCATTTTTTTGTATTTTTTTTTTCTTTTTTTTTTATTCTTTTTTCTTCTTTTTTTTTGGATAAGCCATGATACTTTTTTTATTTCTTTTCAAATATTTTTTTTTCCCCCCTTTTATATATAATTCAAGATAAATTAAACGAACAAAATTCTTTTATATCATAAATTATACAAAATATTCCTTATATATCTAGATAGTTAAGTAACTATGTACATAATTCAGTCGAATAGTATCATGTGAGTCGTTGAATGATTCATATTTACATACGATTTTCATAGTGTAGGCAGATTTATTATCTAGAATATTGGTACGATACCAAGATAGCATTCTACGATTAAATTATCGCTCTCGGAAGTCGATATTAAATTTTCGTCGTTGAAAATATAGCCGGACATCGTAACGCGTTAAAATAATCTCCTTTTGTTTCCCATATTTCAATTGTCATAATACATACTTCTCGCTTACTATTAATCCGATAAATACATTTTGATTTCGAATATATTTCTTCGATCGTACCGTAACTAATAACGAATCGAAAATGTAATAACGACATTCGTTCGATTCGAACGAATCTTATATAATATAGCGACTTTTTTTTTTCTTAATTGAATATTCCAATTAAATATAAAATATAAATGTTTATGCAAAAAAAGAAATGACTACAATTAACTAATTAGAAAATATTCAAATGATACATTATCTATCGTTGTATACTTTTTTGTAAACGAATAAAAGATCTTTTTTTTCTTTTTCCATTTTTTTTTTCTTTTTTTTAGGAATGAGGCCAAAAGTAAAAAATCATTATCGAGCTCATCAGCTCTCCGTTTGGCTACGACTCGTACCGGAACTTCATCGTGCTGGAATGGAAGACGTTGATTCGAGACACAATCTTTTCCGAGGACACGCTGATCCAAGTCTTTACGATGGTTTAGTCAGGCCAGATCCTTTGAGTAGGATCACCGAGGAATTTAAAAGAAAGAATATAAGCACTGAACCACCTACCACAACCGACTACAGCATAACCACCTGTGTCAGTCTTATTCAAAGCACAAATCTACAAAATATGCACAATGCCAGTACCGACACTTTGGCGAGTCTCGATGCAGCTGGGTAATATATCCTCATTTAATTAAATGAATTACACGGACGATAACGAAAGGATGATAGATCGATCATCGCGTATTTAAAATTTATAATAAATGCAATTAACATAGATTATAAATCGAACGAAATTTTCTTTCGTAAGTTACTTTTAAAAGAAATCCAGACAATTATGAATTTATTGTATTAAATACTTCAGACGTTACTTATTCTTTTTTTTTCTATCGATTTTAAACAATTTTTATAAATGTTGCAATTTAAATAACGATATGAAAAAAAAAAACAAAATTCATGTAACATATCAATGATTATATAAAAATTATAATAAATTCTGTAACTTCGTCATTGGTAATAACAGTAATACGAAAAGAAAAAAAAAAGAAAAAAGAAATCGCTAAGTTTAGCTAAACTTAAAACTTAGCTAAACCTAAACTTAGTCGAAAATCTAGCCAATTTGTTTTTAATATTACAGATACGCTGCATATTCGACAGCATTAAGCGTGACTATAGCGATCGGCTGTAGTCTACTTATATTGAACGTCCTCATATTTGCTGGTGTCTATTATCAGCGAGACAAGACGAGACTCGAGGTCAAAAGCCTCCAGCAGCAACAGATGTTGAATCAACAGTGTGGACCGCGCGGTTTCACGGAGTTGAAACAACCACCCTCGTCACATTCACATTTTCCTGGTAGTGGTCAAGTTATCGTTGACGTTGAAAATGAAATGCTCAGAAGGTAAGACGATAAAATTTCCAAAGAAAATATATCAATATATTTTTCATTTTATTTCACATCTTTGTTACAAATTATCGAACATTTTTCATATAGATTTAGATTATATTTTTATGGTAATAATCCGATCACGATTGAATCATTTTCCAAAACATATATATTTACATTTTATAAATTATTTCCAGTGGCTAATTAAATATATAATTAATTTCATTTTATCATAAACATATTTATTTTATCGTATACATATTTTAACTTTGATATCTTGGCTTTTCTTTTATATTGTTAAATTAATTAATTGTTATTTTTCTTGGAAAAATTAGTAAAGAGGAACGAAAAAAAAAAAAAGAAAAAAAAAGGGAAGATACGAAATAAAAAATGTTGTATAATAATATTCTTTCTCTATTCCTTTTAGAAACGTGATGAAAGGGCCTCCGAACGAGCCTAACACTTTACAAGGCACACACACCCTGCCGCATCAACATCATTACCAGAAGCAACATCAGCAACAACATGCCACGCTTCCTCGTGCTTCGGTCATGCAGGACATGAACGCGCAAACTCAAGTGAGTGGAAGATACTATTATAAAGAATAGATCCTATAGAATACATACTATGATGCATGCATAGATATGTATATACCAACGTACGTGTATTATAAAAAAAATTCGTTATTAAATCGTAAGAAATAATAAACAAAAATAAATGAACAATTTTATTGCCTTGGAAAAATGATTGTTGTTTGAAAAAAAAGCAAAGAATATTAAATATCTTTATATATATATATATATATATATATATATATATATATATATATATATATTTCTCGCTACTTTCAAATATTATACATAATAAAATAAAATCAAAAAAGAAAAATATAATCCTTGTTGAAATCTTTCGGATGTTTCGCTGTGAATAAAATGAGTAAAGGAAAAAGAAAAGTTTTGCCTTTCACTTTACAACGACGTTCTTAGCATATCCGAAGAAGTTTTCGAATTCCTTGAACGAACCGGTGGAACTCGTTTCTTGTTAACCCTCTATAACCCAATTTATTTTCCTACCAATCCCCGTCCACTCAATAAAAAGAAATTATAAAATATTTGAAACTTGTATTATAACTTATTTCTTATAACTTAACGAGCATTAACTTTTGTATATTAATCGATAATTAATTTTCTAAGTGAAAAAATAAGAAGGAAAAATAAAACATGACGCTTATTATAATTCTAAAAAAAAAAATATATATATATATAATTATATATTAAATATTATATTTGGATATATACGTAGATATAAAAAAAAAAATAATGTAATGTTGTAAATTTTAACATCCTGAGAAAAAGATGCTACGTAATTTTTATATCAGATAATAATAAAAATTATTTATAAATTTTGCGTGAAATAAAAATACTTGATAAAAACGAAACGAATATATATATATATATATATATATATATATATATATATATATTTTATGTGTAATTGACAGGATTATTGTCGATGCATGTTACTTTTAAATGTTTTAAGAAGAAGAAAAAGAAAAAATGTATAAAGGATTTGCCACACCTTTCGTTTTTGTTTTTTCTTTTTTTTTTTTAGGGACCACCGAATGGATCCATACACCTCACAGTGCCACGTGCTCCACCACCACCCCGTGCGAAGAGTCCTCCAGAAAATCAACCCCTTCTGCAGAGCACAACCGTCTCGAGCCGTGTCTCGCAAGCAACGATGAGCGAAATGCGAGTCTGATGCTTAGACCCCCCTCCAAAGCCGGTCGTCCCGGACGTCCTAACGGCGTCGACCTTGCTCTAAGCCTCCTTGTCTGATAAAAATAATAATAAAAAAAATAACAATATATAAAGACGAGGAGATGGGAGGGGGGAAAAGAGAGAAACGTCCGAAACAATTCTATGCACTTTCATGCCCTAAACGCTTCGCGTCTTCCTTTTTAATGTAAATGGAAGGAGGGAGAATGAAAAGAAAGAAAGAAAAAGAAGAAAAAGATGAAGAAAAGAAAAGAGAGGTGGAGAGAGAGAGAAAAAAGAAAAAAAAAATAATAACTTGAATCGTCTTTTTAACGATCATATTTTTGATCGTTTACGACTAATATCCGCGATTAATTATTTTCGACATCGATCGAATTATGATCGACCATTTACTTAAATTCGAAATCCGAATTTGGCCGAAAGAGGAAATACAATTAAACTAACAATTAGCCATGATCTTTTCTCTCTGTAATTATTCGATAAATTATATCAGGTGGATCAATGGATATTTTTCTAATTTTCTTTTAATTTTCAATGATATCATTCGGAAACGACGATTGAAGTCGAATTGTTGTTATAATTTGTATAATAAATGAAACATTTTCGGATTTTTTTTATATCTTAAAATTGGTAATAAAATTATTGAATCACCATATACAATTTAACGTTTACCTATATTGAATAAATTCTGTTCAAATGTGTATACGTGTATCACGAAAAGATTATTAAGATTTATTCATGAAACGAGAGAATATTTTAGACAAAAATTACATTTGTTTAAAAAAAAAAAATATATATATATATATACATAAATACACACACACACACACACCTACATACATACAAAATATATAAATATAATACATAGAGTTCTGTTAAAAAAAAGAAAAAAAATCATAATACAAGAATAAAAATAAATAAAATTTAAATCCGTCACATCGCATATTTCCCTCGAGAAATGGAGAACACTGTTTTCTTTTTCAAACAATTCTTTCGTATTTTGAATAACTTAAGAAATAAAATATGTATAAAATACGTGTATACTCTTTGAAACAGGATATATACCGTGTAGGTATTAACGATAAAAAGGAGAGATGGATCTTCAAAGAGGCGAACGAACGATCAAAAGAATAAATATAAGAATAAGAATAAAAATAAGAATAAGGAAAAGAGAAAGAGAAAGAGAAAGAGAAAAAGAAAGAGAAAGAGAAATAAATAAATAAAAAAAGGGATAAGTAAAAAGAATAAATACAAAAAAAAAAAAAAATAAATAAATAAATAAAAAATTAAGAAAAGAGGAAGGAGAAGAAAAAGGTAAAAACATGAAGAAGAAGCTCGTGTATAAATTACTAATCCACCACGATGTTAGATGTTCCTTGTACATACATAACGTAACACTTTATACCGTAAACAAGCCAAAGTTTGCTACTTTCTAAGAAGAAAAATGTGAAAGAATAAAAGAGAAATAAGCGAAGAAGAAAAACTTCGCTAACGCGTATCATTTCTTCATCCATATTCTGTTTCTACATTTAAGAATGCTCGAACAAGTGCGTATGCTCGTGTACGCGTGTGGGTGTGCGAGTAATGCTCGAGATGAACAGAATAGAAAGAGAGAAAGATAGAATGAGTGTGTGTATGTGTGTGTATGTTTGTGTGTGTGTGTGAGAAAGAGAGAGAGAGAGAGAGAGAGCAAAGAGCTTTGTACATCTACAATGATTCTCCTCGTGGCTATTAGACGATCCTTCAAAGTCACAAGCGAAAGCTTGTCTACTCGATTATTTATCTCCTATCGCGAGCACATCAATGATTTATACTGAAAGTGACACTTTGAAGCGACGCCTATGATTTATTACAGCGTCCGCACGTTGGTACGAGGTACCGCTGTATTAAGATTTTATCTATTTTATGTGTGCATACCATGCCGCATTCGACTTGACCATCGAACAATATCTTTCTTGTTTTTGATGACATGTAGAAAAACAAATAAAAATAAAAAAGAAAATGAAATGATGATCCAAAGGGAAATATAGAATTCGAGATCGAGAAGTATTACCTTTTATTTCTCTTTTTATTTTATTCATTCTTTTTTTTTTTTGTTTCTCAAGGGAAAAAAAAAAGGAAAATGTCGCGAATTTTTAATTCGTATTTTTTTTTCCTTTTGTATTTTCCAACTTTTTATTTTTACTTTCCAAATATTTCTTTTTCTTCTTTTTTTTTTTCTTTTCTTTTTAGAGACGTCGCATTTAGATAATACAAACTTTATCAAAGTGTTGGGCCATCTGAAAAGAAAAAAAAGAACAAGAAAAAATTAAGCCTACTTTAATTAAAAATAAAAAAGACCATTTCTACATATTCTGATGATAATGAGAACAATAAGTGAAATAAACAATCAAAGAAAATCAATTAAATCTTTTTACTCGTTTTTAAATATCTTTCATGGAAATTATTAATTTGATAATTAATAATTATTATTTAAATATTAGTTACGTTGAGGGAAATAAAACAAAAAAAAAAAAGAGAAAAAAAATTGTAACTCGTCATTCGTATGTATCGATAATAATTTCGATATGTTCAATCGTCAAAAAATGATCTTACCTGTTTATTATCACGATGTACAAAGCTGTCTTATAAAAAATTCGCATATTGCATCGTTGCTATTGCCGTTGTGAATATTATGCATCGACGTAAGAATGATTGCTATATAGCGATATATTTATATCATTACGAAAATTTTAAAGTTTCGATGTTACAATATTTCATTTTATATCATAACTCTTCATTCAATGTAAATATGTTTCCTCGTAATTTAAATACTGCCATATTAACCGCTGCCATATTTCTATTCTTTACAATGTATTTTAAAAATATCATGAAAAATCAATGAATACATAAAGACGTGGACATCGATACCGTCTATGCTACACATGGATATCAGTGAAATATTGATACATATCGATAAAAATCAATATTATATTATAAAGAAATAAGTTAATTAATTGACAATGTAATATCGAAAAATTAATTAATTATATATTAATTATATTTAACGAAAAATATGAAATATGTATAACAAAGTATTCCTTATTGAAGAAGTAATTATTTTAATTATTATTATTTATTATTTATTATTATTATTATTATTATTATTATTATTATTATTATTAATTATTAGCTATTAGTTATTAGTTATTAACTATTAATACTGTAACATTTTTTAATGAATTTTTATATAATTTATATTAAAAAAATTAATGACCTAATAACAGTATGAAAAAAAAAGAGCCGAGCATATTCTCTGTTCAGTATTTTCATTCTATTGTTTATAACAAAAACAAAAAGGTCCAAAAAACTCAGCATTATCGGTATCGATATCGACACCATTAAAAATACGTCGATTTTTGTTGCATTTATTTTAATACCTAATATCGATCGATGCAAAATGAGAATGAATGTAAGCCAAGCTCGGTCAGTTGTTTCTCTCGCACCGTATATGTATGTATATGCTATTCGTGAATTTTTTGTAAAAATATGATTATACATATAGACGTAAGATTAATAAGGGATAAGGATAAAAATCCGTTACGCGTATTACACTGCCACGACATTGAAAGGGTGATTTGAGAAAAAGAGAAAAATCAAAAAAGAAAAAAAACCAAAAAGAAAAATCAAAAGCAAAAAAAAAAGGCAAAAGAAAAGAAAAAGAAAAGAGAAGAGATTTAAGAGAAGAAAAGAAAGAAAAAGCATAAGGGTACGAAAATGAGGATTGCGATTGATCGAATGTGTATGTGAAGAAGGCCAATAAAAAGCTATCAAACGTAGACTTACATAATAAAAATCAAATCAAAACTTTTGTACATAAAAACTTATCGAACGAAAACCGAATAGAAGCAACAAAAAGGGGGAAACAAAAAAAGGAGAAAAAAAAGAAGAAAAAAAAAAGAAAAAAAAAAGAAAAGAAGAAACAAGACAAAATCAAAGAATGTGTTTTGCGTGTTTTTCGATAAGGTATAAAAGGGAGGGGTAGGCGGGGGGGAGGGAGAGAGAAGGAATAAACGAGACTTAGCAATTAATCATGCGACTACTTCGTAGACGAAAATATTTCGATCAGTTGATTGATCAATCCAATCGATCGATCGATACGTTCGCAATTCATTTTCGAAAATAGAAAATGGTTAAGAGAATGAAAAGGCAAAAAGAACGGAGAGATAAAGAAGAACGATATTATCTCGTTGGACGAACATTTTAAGGTATGCGAGCATGAGTGCGAATTACGCGATATCATCAAGTATGGACAATCCAACTATATTCAAAAATACAACTTAAAGAAAGAAAGAAAAAAAGATTTAAAAATGCTGGATATAGTATTCGTTATAAAAAGATGCGGAAAGGCATTACTCGGGAGAGTTTACGATGTTAAGAAATTTAAATAACATATATTATATATATACATATATATATATATATATATATACATATACATATGAATATATACAAAAATGCACGCGTGTGCAACTACACAAATATTTGCCACAAACGTACATACACATATATATATATATACACACACATACACGCGCGCGCGCGCGCACACGCACACGCGAATACACATAAGCACGCACACATACACGAGCACATGTTACACATTATACAAATTGTAATGAATTTATTATGAAGGATATAATTATATTTATGTGACCTTTAGCTGGCCTCGCGCTCTATTAGAAAGATACTTGAAATACACCTTCCGGTCGAGAGCGAGGCTGCCTGTTATGTTTAATGTTTTTGTTGTCAAATTGTAAATATATAAACGAAATACATGGAGACATTAATTGTACCTTTAATCAAATCTCACTTCAATTTTAACTCTTTTCAATTTAATTCTATTTTTATTATATACATATATATATATATATATATATATATATATATAAATATATATATAATTTATATATATATATATATAAATTCATTCGATTGAGAAATTCTTTATTTATTTCTTAAAAATATAAAAACTACTTTTATATTCATTGAAAATCGAAATATCATGTAGCTAGTGTTATAGGAAACTGCATTACCAACTTACGGTATTGATGTAAAAACTATAATCGTTAATGTTCATAAAAAAAGAATTGTATTTTTTTTCATTTCTCTTTCATATTCTCACCAGATGAATTAATTGTACGGAAATAAAAGTATCATTACAGATCGAGGAGATTAATGTAATAAAATATAAAAGTGCTCGTTTTATTTATT
>NC_060962.1:4151731-4159231 GCF_910589235.1 Vespa crabro
AATTAGATATATATCGAATGCCCACGATAATAATACAAAAATTATATTTACCAAGTGCAAAGATCTATTCCTTCGATCACGTCGACGATAAAAATGGATAACATCGTCAATATATATGAATATACATATATATGTAAAGAAAAAAAGAAAAATAGAAAAAAAAAACAAAGAGAGAAGTAAAAAAGAAAAATAAATAAATAAATAAAAAACTTGTTCCTTTCGCAAGCGAATTCCCACGAGATCGAGTAATATGAAATCGTCGTTCTTTACTCGTGACATGTCAATAAAGCATCATCGTACATGGCGTTACAGTTGTGGGTGGGCGGTTGGGGGGATGGACACAGGGGAAAGAAAAAAATGCGTTTTGTACAGGGAAACAGTCGATGTCCCGTTGTGAAAGCACGATCCACCTCAAATGTACCGACGAACCACGAGGCGTATCTCTTATTTATTTATTTATTTATTTATTTATTTATTTATTTATTCATTCATTTATTTACTTATTTATTCCTTCATTCATTCATTCGCTTATTTATTTACTTATTTATTTATTTATTTATTTATTTATTTCTTCATTCATTTATTTATTTACTTATTTATTTATTTCTTCAAGATTTTTTTTCATTCTTCTTTCCATTTTTTTTTCTTTTTTCTTTTTCTTTCTTTAACGACGGTCAACGAGCTTACAAAAAGATTACGTAAGCTAGATGTAACAGTAGAAAAAGGAAGTTATCGAATATCTTTGCCTCGTACTTTCACAGTTGGAACAGGAAAAATGAAATGCAATCGTTAACATGTTCGAGATTACTTGATTTACGAAACCTGGAATTCGCACAAGCGAAATTTCATTTCTTAAGTTCCCGACCGACGGTTTTGAGAAATCTAATTTCGCTTGGACGATCCAGACTCGTTTAAATTCCGCGCGTAACTTCTCGACAGTGGACGTCCTCTCTCGAATAGCAGGCGAGAAAAAGTATAACGTTTTTTTTTTTCTTTTTTTTCGTCTTATAAAATCTCGAACCGACGTAAATATCTATATAAGTTACGTCGATTATTCGTACGAACGCAACGTTTCGAATATCATCATCATCATCATCATCATCATCAACTAAATTCGATTCTTAGCTTTCCCAAGACGATCGTCATCATCTCTATCTATCTATCTAACTATTTCTCTCTCTCTCTCTCTCTCTCTCTCTCTCTCTCTCTCCCTCCCTCTCCCTCTCTCTCTTCCTCTCTCTTTCGCTAATTTCTCTATTTTCCATGTACTAATTCAACGAGACAATTAAAAAAAAAGAAAAAAGAAAAAGAAAACAAATTAATTCTTCAAAATATGACGAAAATATTTGAAAGAAAAAAAAAAAGAAAAAAGAAAAAAGATTCCACGATAGAAGACATACGTTATTTCGTACGAAAAATTTTTTATGAACTTCTAATGTATTAAAACAGAAAATTCGATGAAATGAAAAACTTAAAAAGAAATAAAAGATAAAAAGAACACGCTCGAATTAACACCATTGAGTGACAAAAAAGAAAAAAAGAAAAAAGAAAAAAAAAGATACAAAAATAAGCGAAGGAAAAATAAAAAGTTACCAATCACGTACGAAAGCCTTAGGAATGTTAAGCTTTTTCTTCTAATCGCTACTAAGCGGCGTACGTGCGCGTACGTGTATATATGTATGAATGTATGTTTATGTTATTACCTGCAATGGATACACGCGAATGCAGGTTGCAGGTGGATAAGAATGCACGTGTACGTATATGTGTTTTATGTGTATATGTTCTTCTTTATATGGGTGTGCGACGCGATATTACGCCTCATACACTTTCGTATACATATTTCTTCTTCTTTTTTTTTCCCTTTCTTCTTTTTTTCTACAAACGCATATCCACATATTAATCGGTGTACATGGAAGCGCCCTTTTGAGATATCTAAGTGGGTACGCAGTCGTAGAAAACTATCGGAGTCGTTTCGCGTGATAACGCATTTGGAGTCGAAAGAAAGAAAGAAAAAAAAATGAGAAGAGAGAAAAAAAAAGAAAGAAGAAAAAGAATAAGACGAAGGAAACAAAAAGATAAGGTATACGAAAATGAAACGTGGAATGACGTAATGACAGATGATGCAAACGAAATGGAAAAAAAAAAAAGAAAAATAATAATAATAATAATAATAATAATAAAAATAAAATATTACGCTCGACTCCTTGATTAGGCCTTCCTGCGTCCTCCCGCGAATTTCGACGTCTAGATTGCTTTGTACGTATATTTTTAAGGAGAGAGAAAAATAAAACCTTCGAGGTATGTTTCTTTGAAGGTTCGATTTTTTCTTTTTCTTTCCTCTTTTTTCTTCCGCCTTTTTTCTCCTTTTTTTTCTTTTTTTTTTTTTTCCTTTTAATCCTTCATCTTAAAAGACGCACGTACATACGCGACCACTCTCTCATCGTCACTATATTTTCGAGCGTCTCTATGAAATTCTTTTTCATATAATATTAATATATATATATATACATATATATATATATATATATATATATATATATATATATATATATATATATTATATATATATATAGTTGTAATCTCAAAGGAGTTGCTCGCTGTATCGAGCGTGTCACGCGTACGCAACAAACTTGTGCGTGAAATCGTCAAATTAACATAACAAGAGAAATCTTTCTCTTTCTATCTTTGTATATAACTAACAATAATACGATAGATCGATCGATCGATACTTAAAATCGAATCGAAGATCGAACGACGACGACGACGTCGTTTCGACAAAATCTTTTATCTACCTTCTTATCTTCTCTTATTTCAAACGTTGCTATATAGAAAAGAATAGTAGAATTTTTGTAGACCGACAGTCAATAATTAGAAAAAAAAGTTTCCTTTTCCATCGATTTTATTCTATTCAAAAAAAAAAAAAGAAAAAGAAAAAGAAAAAGAAAAAGAAAAAAAGGATAAAAGTATGATCGCATGTCAGAATTATATTTACATGTTTAAAAACTGCAAATTCTAATAATTGAATTATTTCAGGCTAATTATAGAAGCCTAAATTTCAATTTTTATTTTTATTTAAGCATATCTTTTAGATAATAAAAAAATAAAAGAAATAAATAAACGATCACATATATATATATGTGTGTGTGTGTGTGTGCATCTAGAAATATGTGTCGCACAGTTTTATTAAAATTTTTAACGCACTAACATACTTTACCTTATACGATAATAGAATAATGATCGATGGAAAAAGTTAATATTTCCGTACGTCAAACCGTGAGTTAGACTAACGCTTTTTATTATTGACTGTCAGAGTACAACAATACGTTCGAGCCTTTTCGATGTCGCTGTTCGCCTCTTGCGAGAAAGTTTTTTCATTTGGTTGCCTTTTCTTTTTCCCTTTTTGTATCGTTTCATTTTGTTTTCTTTTTGTTATTTTTTTTGTTTTGTTTATTTTTTATTATTATTATTATTATTATTATTATTATTATTATTATTATTATTATTATTATTATTATTATTATTATTATTATTATTATTATTATTATTATTATTATTATTATTATTATTATTATTATTATTATTATTATTATTATTATTATTATTATTATTATTATTATTATTATTATTATTATTATTATTATTATTATTATTATTATTATTATTATTATTATTATTATTATTATTATTATTATTATTATTATTATTATTATTATTATTATTATTATTATTATTATTATTATTATTATTATTATTATTATTATTATTATTATTATTATTATTATTATTATTATTATTATTATTATTATTATTATTATTATTATTATTATTATTATTATTATTATTATTATTATTATTATTATTATTATTATTATTATTATTATTATTATTATTATTATTATTATTATTATTATTATTATTATTATTATTATTATTATTATTATTATTATTATTATTATTATTATTATTATTATTATTATTATTATTATTATTATTATTATTATTATTTACCACTGTCAACGAAATGACGCTAACGATGATTGATCGATGATCGATATCGATGATCGTGCGTGCGCATGCATGTACATATACATACATAATACATACATAAAAATATACATCATATACTCATATATATGTATATATGTATGTGTATATCTCGAATGTATATATAAATATGCGTGTCCGCACATATGTGTGTGTGTACTTGTATCTGTCGCGGAAACGATCTTTCTTCAAAATCTCCGATTAACACACTTATTCGTTCTCTCTCTCTCTCTCTCTCTCTCTCTCTCTCTCTCTCTCTCTCTCTCTCTCTCTCTCTTTCTCTCTCTCTCTCTCTCTCTCTCACTCATTTATCTTCCTTTGTCACACATACAAACGCAAACAGAAACGCACAGATATACACATACGCACTCGCTTAAATAATATACGTATTTCTATTTCCGTAAAAGTTACCTTTAGAGAGGTAATCGCGCATTTCACGAAGTCGCTAAATAATATATACACACAATACAATTATAGATTAGCTTAACATTTACCTATAGACACTATTAATAACTTGTATTTTCCATCGCGTATCTCATCTATATTCCTACGTATCTAATATACAAGAAATGTTTTAACACGGTTAAAGTCTGTTAAACATTTCATGTGCATTTATGTATTTATGTCCATGATTGTGTTTCTGTGTATGCGAGAAGAGTTATACGAGTAACATGACGCATGTGGTACGACAATGTGGTTTAGTAACATGCTCGCTCGTTTATTTACTTACTTACATACTTAACGAATACCCTACAATTAATTTCTCTTAGGCATACATACGTTTTAACTCTTATACATCGCTCTTATACATCGTTTAACGTCATCGTGGAAAAGTTAATAGTTAATAGTAATAGTAAGAATAATAGTAGTAGTGGTAGTAATAGTAATAGTAGTAGTAGTAGTAATAATAGTAGTAGTAGTGGTAGTAAGTAGTAGTAAGTAGTAGTAGTAGTAGTAATAGTAATAGTTTAGTAGTACCAGTACTAGGAGCAGCAGCAATAGTGACAGTAATAGGAATAGTAATAGCAGTAGCAGTGATAATAGTAGTGGTAATAGTTGTGATAGTAGTAGTAGTAGTAGTAGTAGTAGTAGTAGTAGTAATAGTAATAATAATAGTAGTAGTAATAGTAATAGTAGCAGCAGCGGCGGCAGCAGTGACAATAACAATAGTAATAATAGCGATAATAGTAACGATATAGTTAATAGTATTCGCGATCGAAAGATAACGTTAATGCGTCGTCAATGATTTATGTTGAATTGGATCTTAATTGCTCGAAAGGAGAGAAAAAAAAAGAAAAAGAAAAAGAAAAAGAAAAAAAAAAGAAAAAGAAAAAAAAAGTAAGTAAATTCTGAACATATAGAGGACACGCTTTTTAAATACGTTCGCATATATGTTTGTATGTGCGTTTCATGAATAACTTTTTATTGGATCTCTTCTGTCGCAGATTTATCGATCGTTTCGGCCCGCGAACTCGATCGTTCCTCCCTTCAAAAGGCACGAGAAAATGTTTAATTACTTCTCTGTATGCTTATGCATGCATATGTATATATGTGTATACGTGTGTAGTATATATATATATATATGTATATATATATTTATACGTATATTTCTATATACGTATGTATAATCGTAAAAAAAACATCCGGTCGACTACGTATATATAAATATACGTATATATCATACGAAAGTAAGTACGTATATATTATACGAGGTAAAAAGGATCCAAAGTGCGGGTTTGTATTTTTTTTTCTTTTTTCTTTTTTTTTTCTTTTCTTTTTCTTTTCTTTACTTCCCTTCCTCTTTTTTTTTTCTTTATCTTTTTCTTCTTTCGAAAACGTCAGATACATCTCCGAACGTTATCGTTGCTCGCATTTTCCCTATCGTTTATTTTTAATTCTTGACGTAGAAAAAACATGTGACAAACATCTATCATAGATCCATAAGGATCGTCTCAGTCGAAAAAGGGTTCGTTAGGATCGACGAGTCGATGATGGAGGAGAAAAACGATCGATCCTAATACGACGCATTGGACGACTCGATCGACTTCTGCTTTTTCATTACATCGACATATGTATGTATGTATGTATATATATATATATATGTATGTATGCATGTATGCATGTATGTATGTATGTATGTATATATGTATGTATGTTTGTATTTATATATGTATATATGTATATATGTATGTGCGCACACGGAAAAACTACGTGTTTCTAACGGAGAAACGAAAAAAAAAATTAGGGCTACCTTTTAATTTGGCACAGATCAGACGGAATACCTTTGTTTAAACCGACAAGTTGAAATTTCAGATCAATTAAAAGAACTTACTGATCGCTTTTATCTCACCACGTGATACACGGTCTTATGTATCTTATGTGTCCATGTATTTTATATACATATGATATTCGTGTATTCCTATCTCGAGAGAAGAGAATGTGTATGTTGTCTTTTATTGATCGGTATAAATCGTGTCGGATATTAAAACTACGTGAGTGCGCATTTTGATTAAATTTGTCGCGTTCAATTAATTATATTCTCTCTTTCCTTGTACCTCCTATTAATTCACTCTTTCGTTTCACTCTTACTTCTACTCTCTCTCTCTCTCTCTCTCTCTCTCTCTCTCTCTCTCTCTCTCTCTCTCTCTCTCTCTCTCTCTCTCTCTCTCTCTCTCTCTCTCTCTCACTCACTCACTCACTCATTTACTCACACAAACACGCTCGCGCGCAGGCATTCTCTCTCTCTCTCTCTCTCTCTCTCTCTCTCTCTCTCTCTCTCTCTCTCTCTCTCTCTCTCTCTCTCTCTCTCTTTCTTTCTTTCAGTTAAATCGTATAGTAGCTATGTAAATATTCAACATAAAAAGGGAAAAAGAAAAAGAAGAAAAAAGAAATGAAAAAAAATACATAGGCGCATTCATGCTACTTTATCATCCTCTAACATTGTCGGTGTAATACACACTATTTATTCATTTATTTAATTTTTTCTTTTTTTTTTCTTTTCGTAGGTATAACAATGTAAAAAAAAAAAAGTACGCAAATACGTTATTTATTAGTTAAGGACACGTATACGAGGTGTGTATGAATTATTAAACAGTCACGAAATTTTACGGGCTGATAGAACTCCTTAAAAGTTATTAATCATTATTTATATCGATGAACGTACGCCCGGAAATGAATTTGACAATCAACAATAATTAATTTTCTTTTGTTAATAACAGTTAGTTATGTATGTATCCATGTATGTATGTATGTATGTATGTAGGTATGTATGTATCCATGTATCTACGTTTTACACTTGCCACTCTTTACTCATCTACTATTCACCGTGAATGAATACGTGTATATTCTAAAAAGAATGAGCTTTGTATATAAAAAACCTGCACCGTCATCTCGCATAGAATAAGTATTATCGTAGAAAAAGTCAGCTTACTTGCTATAAAAAACAAAAAAACTAAA